>NW_010399313.1:75812-77872 GCF_000710305.1 Buceros rhinoceros silvestris | reverse complement strand
GCAGCCAGCAGAGCCGTGGGAGCTCTCCTTTCTTCGTGCAGCGAGGCCGGAAGAGCAAGAGAGGCACTGCCCCTGGCTGCTGCGTTTTTAAAGCCTTGACACGTAACATTGCACCTGACTCTCTTAACCAATTAAATGCGGAATTATCGTATTTGCATGGAACAATTCTATTTGTCCATTACCCAAAACAAGGAAGTTTCAGCTCAAACCAGGAAGTTTCAGCTCAAACCGGGACAGTCCTTCACCCCATGCTTATGTATATCTGCAAAGTCACCTGTGTGTGCCATGTGTGTTGGACAGCAAGCAAAGGTGAACAATCACAGCGTTCAGTGGTATTCACATGAGACAGGACATTGTCATGAGAGGGTGTCCTCCTTCCAGAATGTCGCAGTGCAGGGTGTTGAGATCTCACTTCCTCTGAAACAGAGTTTAAGAGGCTCAGAATACTACAGAATTGTTTTTTGAGTTGAATAAATGATTTAATAACTGTTTGGTGAGTATTTGGTTTCATACTGGATGACTGATCTCATCAGAACTGGACCACGCTGGCTACTGTACAACTGCCCTGGTAAGAGCCAGACCGTTCCCTGCAGGCTAAAGACAGCCTGGCTGAAAAGAAGAGAAAATAAATGTATTTTATTCACGGTCACACAAATCTTTGGGGAATTATATTTCCCTCTCCTGTGTCTCAACCTAATGCTGTCCTCTCTGAGTCAAACTTCCACTCTAACACTTGAGCAGACACAGTCCGTGTCCTTATCTGAGGTCCAGAATATGCCTGTGATGTAAAGGAAACCTCTAGCCTGATCTGTAAAGAAAATTCAGTGGAGAAGTTTGTTTTGATTTTAATATCTGAATACTCTTGATCATAAGAGTGTTATTTCACTGTATTAAAGCTGTTGTCATTTAAGTGTTTGTGTACTGACTTACAATTCTCCTGATATTTATTGCCAGGATCCTAAATGGTTAAAAGATTGGGCTTAGTCTAGACTGTAAGTGTAGATATGATGGTAGGCTTCCTGTTTCTTTAAAAAGTCTTAATTTGTATCAGCTCATTTGACTTCCTTTACAGATAATATCAGCCCACTACTTTTTCATAGGGAGTGAAATACTGGCAGCGCCCGGCCACTAGTATTACTTTGTATTGGATTGCAGAATTTATTTACATTTTCTCTTGTGAAACCATCTGCTAAGAGGATTCTTGACCTTTTTTTGGTAGTAATCTAAATCAAAAGGATGGGGCTTCACAAGTATGAAACCCCAAGGGGATAGGTGACATGTCTTTGCTACAGGGAGTTAAATTCAAAAGGCTCCAAAGGGCTTTTAAAACTGAAGTATTTTAGGAATGCAGACGCAGGCTTAAAGCCCCACATGATCTAGCAATGTATTTTTCTTTTTTGCAATTCACGTTTGCAGATGTCAGAGCTGTACTTTCCCTTCCTGGGGTCTGTGAAACATCCAGCAGCACATGAGTGAGCTCAAGGCGTGCTCTTTCTGAGGAGCTTTACTGTGGGAAGAGGTCCCTGATGAAGGACGACCCACGGGTAGGAGTGTTCATTTTTGGGTGCATCACTCCCACTTACCAATTTGATATTATTTTTCGAATGAGCTCTGCTTTGGGACTCTTTCTTTCACCACATCAAGTGCCCTCACCTCTCACTGTCTCTGTGGGCTTGAGGAAGAGCTCAGTACCCTGCAGTGGGCTCTGGAAGCCCAGAGCGGGTTTCTCCACTGGACTGTCTCATGGGTGTTGTAAAGTGCGTGCTAAAACCTGGGGTCTGTGCCTGGTGCTGGGGGCCAAGACTTGCCCCTGCCTGCTGTGTAGTGGGGCTGCTGGAGCCCAGCAAGATCTGCACTCTTGGGAACATGCTGCAGGCTGAGCAGGTGGCTGACAGAAGCTTAAGTCTGATTTTTTAAGCTGACTTAGCAGCATTCAATTCAGTCTCTAGTGAGTGTCCATAAAATCAGTCAGGCCTTATATCTGACCTAAATCTGTGTGACTGCTGCAGAACGGGTACCCACTTGTATCGGCAGGGGGCTTGCACTGCTGGCTCCAACGG
>NW_010399313.1:63350-75721 GCF_000710305.1 Buceros rhinoceros silvestris | reverse complement strand
GAAGAGGGCTTGCACTGCTGCATCCACTGGAAAGGTACCAGAGCAGCTAAGAAGCCCAAGCACTTGGTGCTTTGGGTGCTTGTGGTAGAATACAGATTGCTTAAATCCTGTTATGGCTGAGACTTCACAACTTGGCTGCAGAGAGTGACCTGACCTCCTGCTCTCCCAGTCTGCGTCCCCCTGCAAACCTTTCCCCATGGCGTTCTCTGGGTGTGCACCTGAAGATGTCCATGCTGACCCAGGAGTGCCCACACTGGGGAGATGGGCATCTCTCCCACCTGCGGTTTTGTTGCTGTTCTTTGGGTGGGTGAGAGCTGAGCTCTGGTTAAGCTTGCTGGGGGAATCCAGATGAAGATAAACACATTTGTCTGTTGCCAATGGGTTTAATGGGTAGAGCAATGACCCAGGGAACAGAAAGCCTCAATTTCACATTTGGAAGTGTTAATAAGACAAGAAGCCTTGCCAGTAAGCAAGACAAGATCTCTTTTACTGCATTTCTCCTTATAGATTCAGCAACAGGAATACTGCAAAACAAAAGTAACCTACCCCAGTCCTAGGGCAAAACTGACAACTTCATATCAGTAATCTCTGCAGCTGTTTAGAAACACACCTAAGCACTGGTTTGACCTGTGAGTTCACAACCCAAACCAGAGAGCAGCACAGCTGGGACTAGTGTGTTAGAATTGCCTAACACTTTCCATCAAATCACCACAGTTTCTCTTTCTTTTGACTTTGCCAATTTTCAACTGCTGGGGCCAAGATTTTACATACCAGCTGTCTGCCTCAGGCTGAGAAAATCTGGAAAATCTGGGCCAAAAGGAGGTGTTCATTTGCAGAGATGAGGTAACAGGAGCATTCAGGTGATCTGCCCATCTGAGAAAACCTGGAAGGGTTTTCTCTTAGTGGCTCCTAGGTCCTGGGTCTGGGAGCAGAGTCTCCATCTCTGCCATCCCACAATCTGTCAGAGAGCAGCTTTTTGCCAGCCCCAGGACTTATTTTCCCAAGTGTTTTGGACACCTGCCTAACTCTGAGGGTGGACAGTGATTGAGCATGTGCTGCCCTGGGCACCCTCATTGTCCTGAAAGGAGGAGAAGTGGCTTTTCCCTTCCCTATGCAGCCTCAATGCAGTGCCAGAAAGAAGAAATTCTGGAGGAGACAGATGAGATGGCAAGCAGGGGGGCAAACCAGTGCACTGATTTTGCTTCCAGGACTGACAGAAAAAACAATTCTGCTCCTCATCCTGTCTTTCCCACTCACAGCAGCATATCCTGTACTTTTCAAAGCAGAAAACAGCAGGTCCAGATCCTGATCTGAGTTACTACTCCCTGGTTCTGCCCCATCAGCACCCTGCTTAACAGTTCACTCCAGTCCCTGCCTTCTCTTTATGCTGAGGGAGGTAGATAACTGCATTCAGGTGACAGAGAGGTGGCAGCTTTGAGCCTTCATATGCCAGAAGGCACCATAAGTAGTACTCAGGTGTAAGAAATCTGGCAAGGAAGGGAAGACACCAGCATGCCTGAGTCTAGTCCTGATGGTCAAACTAGAAGGCAAGAAGGAAATGCACAGGCAGCGTAATCAGGGACAGGTACCCTGGGAAGAGTATAGGGACACTGCCTGGTTGTGTAGGGATGAGGTCAGGAAGGGCAAGGCATAGCTGGAGCTGAACTTTGCAAGGGATGCAAAGAAAAATTAGAAGGGCTTCTATAAGTGTGTCAACCAGAAAAGGAATGTTAAATAAAGCGTGCTCCCTCTGATGAAGAAGACTGGAAAGTTGGTTACAACAGAAGAGGAGAAGGCTGAGGTACTCAATATTTTTGCCTTAGTCTTTACCAATAACCTCTCTTCTCACACACCTCAAGTTGATGAACTGCAAGACAGGGACCAGAGGAAAAAGCCCTGTAAAGGTCAGGTTCGTGATTACCTGAGGAACACGAACATATACATAAGTGTGTGGAACCTGACGAGATGCATCCCAGAGTCCTGAGGGAATTGGCTGATGTAGTTGCCGAGCTACTCTCCATTGTATTTGAAAAGTCCTGGCAGTCAGGTGAAGTTCCTGGTGACTGGAAAAAGGGAAATATTGCAGCCATTTTTAAAAAGGAGAACCCTGGGAACTACCAACCTGTCAGCCTCACATCTGTGCCTGGGAAGATCACAGAACAGAGCCTCCTAGAAGCTGTGCTAAAGCACATGGGGGACAGGGAGGTGATTTGAGACAGCCAGCATGCCTTCACCAAGGGCAAATCCTGCCTGCCCAACTTAGTGACTTTCTATGATGAAGCGACTATAGTAGTGGACAAGAAAAGAGACATGGATGTCATCTATCTGGACTTTGACATGATACGCCACAACACTCTTCTTTCTAAATTGGAGAGAGATGGATTTGACGGGTTTATGGTTCAGTGGATAATGAATTGGTTGGATGGTCACATCCAGAGGGTAGTGGTCAATGGCTCCATGTCCAGATGGAGATCGGTGGCAAGTGGTGTCCCTCAGGAGTCCATACTGGGACCAGTGCTGTTTAATATCTTCATCAGTGAAGTGGGATTGAGTGCACCCTCAGCAAGTTTGCAGATGATGCCAAGCTCAGTGATGCAGTTGGCACACCTGAGAGATGGGATGGCATCCAGAGGGACCAGGACAAGCTGAAGAAGTGCTCATGAGGTTCAACAAGGCCAAGAGCAAGGTCCTGCACCTGGGTCAGGGCAATCCTTGGTATCAATACAGACTGGGGGATGATGTGATTGGGAGCAGCCCTGCTGAGAAGGACTCCACAGGGTCGGTGGTACCGGTGGATGAAAGACTGGATGTGAGCCACAATGTGCGCTCACAGCCCAGAAAGGCAACCGTGTGCTGGGATGCACTAAAAAAAGCATGGCTAGTGGTTTGATTCTTCCCCTCCACTCTGCTCTGGTGAGACCTTACCTGGAGTGCTGTGTCCAGCTCTGGAGTCCTCAGCACAAGAAGGACATGAACCTGTTGGCGAGGGTCCAGAGGAGGGCCACAAAAATGATCAGAGGGATGGAGTACCTCTGCTATGAGGACAGGCTGAGAGAGTTGGGGTTGTTCAGTCTGGAGAAGGCTCTGAGGAGACATTATTGTGGCCTTCCAGTACTTAAAGGGAACTTGTAAGAAGGATGGGAACAATCTTTTCAACAAGGCTGTTGTGACAGATCAAGGGGTGATGGTTTTAAACTAAAAGAAGATTTAGACTAGATATAAGGAAGAAAATTTTTGCACTGGGGGTGGTGAAACATTGGCACAGATTGCCCAGAGGGGTGGTAGATGCCCCCTCCCTGGAAACATTCAAGGTCAGGTTGGATCGGACTCTGAGCAACCTGATCTAGTTGATGATGTTCCTGCTCACTGCAGGGGGTTTGGGCTAGATGACATTTGAAGATCCCTTCCAAACCGAAGTATTCTGTACTTCTACCCAGTTACTTTCATGCCTCCTTCTGTGCACCCATGTTGTGAACATGGTGATTACCTGCCCCTTGCCTATGCACTTGGTCTGCAGTAACTTGTCTTGATGTGGGCAGTCACCCAGAGCAGCGCTAGTGGTGTGAAAAGTAGGAGAGATGCATTTCCCAATATAGATTAAAAATACCATTATCAAATCAGGCTGGAAAGTCTGCCAGCATGGATAGCAGTTTAGCAACAAGCTTTTTTGTTGTTTTTGTTTCTTTTTTTTCTTTCCTGTTTCCCAGTGACTGTATCCCAGCAGTAACCCCTTCTCTGTGGTGGGTTTTGGAAAACTTCAGTACTGCATCCAGCCAGAAACAAAAGCAGATATGGCCATGGCTGTCATCAAGGAGTCAATCCAAATGCCCACCACCAGGAAGTGGCAAAGATGAGGATTGGGTCTGAGAAGATGCAGCACTGAAAACAAAAATCCCCTTTCTGTGCATAAACACACACAGATCTGAATGTGCTACGGATTCCTTCTACTGTATGTCAGGGTGCTGAATATTGCACAATAGCCAGCTGGGGAAACAACAGACCTTTTTTTCCTCAGAAGGAGGGATGATTAGCGTGCCTGAGGACTTGTTCTCAAGCCTGTACCTGTTCTCGCCTTCCTCTTTGTTTCTTTTTAATCACTTGTCATCTTCTTAGTACGGGCCCTCATCCAGCCTTGCTCATTCACGTGTCCCTAGTTATCCAATTATTTTATCACTGGCAGCAAGGAAGTGCAATAGCCTCTTTTCTACCCACTGCTACAAGCGAATGCCAGAGGAGAGAGTGCTTGTGTATCTGTGGCAAGCAAAAGGGAAAAAGACATAATAAGCACTGTTGCATGGAGAATGTGGACTTTTTGCAACATTCTCCAAAGCTGTATGGTAATTTAGGGGAAATAAGCTGATATTTCTTTTTCTTTCTTTCTTTCTTTTTTTTTTTTTTTGCTGAGCTGCTTGCACTTTCTGTACCTGTTTCTACTCCTGCAGACTGACTCTCTGGTGTAGATGACTTTCCTGATTAATTTATTCTTTTCAGAGAGTTCCTGGAGATTTCCTAGTACAACTCTGTCATTTCTTCTAGTGCTGATCACACTTTAATGCTGAGGCATCACCCCCCGCATTCCACTGTAACACCCACCTGCCTTAGCGCTCCCCCTCACTTGCTCTTGGTATCATCATGACCCTCAGCTTTAGGTCCAAAAGCTGTTAGGGGGTGGTAAAAAATGAAGAAGTTCATAAATTCCTTGATTGCACATGGTGCTGATCACCAGAACTGAAATCACGCTCCAAATGCAGTTTAGCTGCTGTGTACTGGCCATGCTGTTGGCGGACTGGTGGAGTGTCATGCAGTGCCAACTCTGGAACTGAAGCTGTTGTAGCAGCTTTTGCTTTCAATCCGTTTCTAAACTGTTTCACTTCTGAGTCTCAAGGCCCTGTTTCAGTCCAGCGGTGCTATTAACCGTGCCTGCCCGGGACTGAAGGAGGTTTGGATCATCAACACATTTGCATAATGACAGAAAAAGCTGAAGAGGTGCAAAATAATAAACCCAGGGATGTCAGCTCTGTCCCTGAGGCTTTCTCTGGTACTTCTGCCTCTGCCATGCTGTTCCCTGCCACTGCTCCTGCGGCGACCAAACCCTGCAGCTGAGGTGCCCCCACCCTTCCCCTCTTGCCTTCTCCGGAGGTAACCCCATATCCCCAGTGTGCTTGGCATGCTGCTGGGCCATACAGAGGCTGCAGCTTGGGGCTGAGCTGTGACCGAACTCCTTTGAAACTGCTCCCTCCGCGCCCATCACAGCTCTGCCTTATTGGCATTGACCAAATCCAGCTCCTCTAGTGCATTTTTCTTGGAGCTGGGATCTTTTCTGTTAGTAGCCAATGACTGGAAGAGCTAACACATCTGGGGCTGCTGCCTTCCCAACTCATGTCACAGGCTTTTTACACTGCTGTTTTTTGACTCCAGAGACATTTTACAAGTCTTGTAGCTTGGGAAGTTTGACATCGCACAGGTAAAAGTTTTATTGCCAGGGAGCTGGAATAAGTACTCGGTGATTTCTGCCGCCAGTAGGATTTTTAAGTCTTTCTGGAAATGCATTAAAGACAAGGGTTGCCTAGGTGAGATGTCTAGATCTTAAAAAGGTGTAAGAGACAACTCCTGGTAGGATTGTCTGATAATCCTTGTAAGATCTCTTACTCAGTGCACCCCAATGTTCATATTTGCAGAGAGAACACACTTGGGGTGACCAAGGGACAAAGTGGCGATATGGAACATTTGCTTGTTTGCAGTATACAGGAGCTGTAACCTATGGTGTGACACACGATCAAAGAGAAAGATGACCTTTTTGCTTTTGTTGTTCTTTCAGCTGCCTGCAGTGAGCACCTTTCTTCTCCATCTTACAGACAGCTCTTATGGACTTTCTGTATCTTACGGACTTCCTGAAAATAAATTGAAAACATATAATTGAAGAGTTAGTTGCTAGCTTGGTGAAGTCTTTATGCCTGTCACCTCAGAAGAAATAACACATCTTAGAAAACTAAACCTGAAATGCCCTGGGACAAATTATAGTCTCAAAACTTATATATTCTTCTAGGAACCATTTTTTATAACATGGAGTTGAAAATAGATGATGGTCTGATTTGTGGGTGACAGTGAGAATTTGCATCTGTAGGAATTAAATCCTGTAGACCAAAAAAGACACTAGCAAAAATCCTAATCCGAAGCAAGGATGTATGTAAGGAGACCAGATAAAGGCTGGGATGAAAATCAGATTTCATGTTTGATACCATCTTTAGGCTTCTATCTTTTTCAGTAGAAGTGGAGACTAATGACTGCAATAGCAACTGGTAGCTCTCTCCTGGCCATAATAAAGTATTTTCAAGCTCTGAAGCTCTTAAATGAGATTTATTACATCCAACAGAGTAATGTACAATGGATCCTCTGATGAGGCTTTTTATGTCTGTGGCCTTCAGTGGAATATTTCTTTAGTTACATGGCTCTCAAATTGTTAATAGAGACAAAACTCTATGTGGTCTAAAGCAAGCACTTTAATCTAGCTTATCTATTGTTGAAAGATTTATCTGAAAACATGTAATTTATCAGCTAGTGACTATTTTGTTTTGAGCAATTTAGCATGCCCAGCACAGTTCCTGATTCAGCAGAAAGATCGGTATCAAGATCTCCTTTTGGAAAACAGATCAGGTGAAGCAGCAGTCTTCATTTTTAGGCAGAGATTGCAAATATAGTAGAGGTTAATGTGACCAAGTACTGGATACTGATATAAAAACAAAGAATTTGGGCTAAAGATGTGTCTTGTCAGAGCTTTGGGATACATTGAGAGAATTATGTTGTTTGTTCAAGACTTGCCAAATACTTTTCAGAAAAATGTTGAAATCCCCAAGGGACCTGTTAAACTCATAATTTTGAGCACTGAAATTGCATATTGCAAAGTTAAAGGTCCCTTCAATCGGATGAGCATCAGCTATTTCTCTTCCTTTGATCTAAAAATAGCCTGACTGGGGCCCCTGGCACCCATGGCAGCACTGCTGAATCTTCCCACAGCAGCTCCTACTGGAAAGGGTAAAATACACAGCAGTGCTGGGAGAGAGGGAATCCCTCTTCCTGCCTAACAGGTAGACAACGCTAACTTGCAGCTCAGCCCTTCTCCCCTCTGTGGGGAAACCCAGCACTGGATTTAGGTCACATCAGTAGCTGGTGTCAGAAGGTGCTTCTTGCGGTATTGCAAGATTCCAGCTGTGTGTTGTGATCAGTCACTTCTCGAAAGAGGTCTAGAGTTGGAACAGAAATATAGGAAGTCTTCTAAAATTATTTTCTAATGTGAATAGATAGTGCTGAGGGTGATCTTTCTCACCAAGAGGCTCCCTGAGCATCGTCTGTGGGAGCAACCACTGGCTGCACGTCCCAAGATAATTACTCTGTCCTCTTCTGAGCCATGGGGAATAGGAACAAGTGGAGGCTGAGAAAGGGCATGAGAAATACTTTTCATGGATACCTGGAGCCAGAGCAATGTCTCCCACTGTATTTCAGCTCCATGCCATTAGGAACCCAGCACGTGGAACCTGCAGCATTTGCCAGGTAGTGTACATACTGATTTGTGAGGAAGACAGCTTTTGAGCGAGACTGGATTTAGATCTGTGCTGAAACCTTGATCCATTGATTTGACTTTGCAGGCTAGAAAATATCAGGGAACATTCTTAAGGATATTTTTGTTATTACATGTTTTGTGACAGATCTGTTGGTCCTAGTAACAAACCAGGTCACAGATCCTGTAACCTCACAGCAGCTGGTCTGCAAGTCCTGCATTTGTTTTCCTGTAGGTAAAATACTTGAATTTACTTTCATTGTATATTATGTGCTGGCAAGGAGATTTCCATGGCCATTGAGTTGTCCTGTGGATGGTTTTCTTTCAATAGGTCTGATCTTGTTCTCAGATCATTTTAACAAATTGTTGATCATGGTGGAAGTTTGCATTAAAGCAACTTCCAAAGAACACCAGCCTGGCTATGGGTCAGCATGTGGGTGCCAGGACATTTACTTCTGATACTATTCTACCATGTGAGACTGGTGCTTCCCAACATCTGTGAATGTTGTTTTCCTTGACATCTTCAGTAAGTGGACCAGTCTACCATCGTGTAGATTTAGGGACAGGAAGCCTATACAAAGTAATTTTCCTCCAGCACTGCTGCAGAAGGATCCTTTCTCCTTGTGTCAGCATCGCTCAAAGCACTGACAAGAGAGAACTTCGTTTTGTTTCTTAGATGACAGCTACTAATGCTGAAGTAAAAAAAATAAATAAAACCACCTGTTGTATTTGCTAACTTGGTGCATATGAGTTATGGCGGCAACCCGTTTTGGGGTGCGTGCCCTCAGTTGAATGGCACAGTACAGCACCAGTGCTCTTTCCTCTACTTCATCCCTGTGAAGCTCTCAAAGGTTTTTTCTTCAACCTTTTGATAACTTAAGATGCCACTAATACTTTTTACTCCAGTCAAGTGTGTCCTTTCCATTTCTGCCAGTATTTCTGACAAGTGTCCTTGTTTCAGCTGGGATAGGGATATTTTTCCTTTTTACTAGCTAGAATAGTGATACATTTTGGATTCAGTATGAGAAGAATGTCGATAATATACTGATGTTTTTAGTTGCTAGAAAATAAAGGACTTTTCAACTTCCCGTATTTTGCTAGAGTGCAGGACAGCAGAAAGCTGGGAGAGAGTACGTTACAGTCACATGTGACTGTAATGAAAATAAAACCCAATAAAAGGACAAGTGATGCACAATGCAGTTGCTCACCATCCATTGACCGACGCCTGAGCAACAAGTCCTCCATCCCTGGCCAACAACTTCTGGTTTATAATCTGAGCATGACATTCTATGGTATGGAATATCCCTTTGGCTAGTCCAGGTCTGCTGTCCTGGCTGTGTTCCCTCCCAGCTTCTTGTGCTTCTGCACTCTAGCAAAGCACGGGAAGTTGAAAAGTCCTTTATTTCCTAGCAACAACTAAAAACATCAGTATTTATCAATGTTCTTCTCATACTGCGTCCAAAGCACAGCACTATTTTAGCAACTATGAAGGAAAATTAGCTTTATCCCAGCTGAAACCAGGACAACAACCAATATGTGTAAGCAGGTACATTTGCTTCATGTATTTCTGCTATTCATTTCAGGCCTGAGAGATGCTTGACAGCTGCATATGTAAGGGAGTGCAGTCTCCTGGGCCCTGTGCTGAATATGAGGCTGGCACCATGTCTCAGTCACATTCAAACAATTGCTTTTGGATGTTTTCCTGTTGAGACGTTTATATCGGTCATCATCGTTATGGTGTGCTAAATGCTCATTTTCAATGAATTTTATTTCAACATCACAGCTTTGTTTATGATACAACATTTGGAACAAATAACTAGATTCATTCAATTTTCTTTTTCTTGTGATATGTTTGTGTTCCCACAGTTTATTAAATATATCAACTGCAGTTGATGTCATTGAATAATCTTTGCTCTTAAGCTTTGTTTGTCTTTTAAAAAGAGCAAACACATCTTCTTCAAGCATTAACTAAATATGAAATTTATTGACCTAAAAGGTGAGCATCACAAATTAGGATTAAATAGGACCAGAATTCTACAACAAAAACTGTTAAGCACCACAAATATTTTTAATGCCATATGCTACCTGCTTTTGGCTCAGGTCTCTAGTAATGCAGAGAAGATGTGGGCTGCTGGGACTGTCTGGCTGGGGCCAGTCGCCCTACCCTCCTGGCAGAGCTGAATTCGTGTCTTGTCCCTGAGTTGCCTGCTCTGCAGCGGCTGAGAGGCAGTAGGTCTACAGGACATATTTGCACTTTGAATTAAAAAGCCACAACCAGCTCTGCCTTGTGCGAACACCCGTAGCAGGAGCAGGCTCCTGTGCAATCCAGCAGCGTGCAGATCCTGCCGAGCAGAGTATCTATGGACTGGCCTCTTGTGAGAGTTATTTAACCAATTTATTGCATTTGGAGGGATATACGAGTCTTGACAGCGGAGATGTGATACCCCTTGTCACTTCTGTTTGAATTCTTGTGGGAGCAAAGGGCTGCAGCAATTATCTCCCAACTGAGATGATTGACTAGAAGTGATTTTTCACCACGTGACATTTGGAATAATTACATGACACTTTGCTTGCTTGGGAGGAAATAATCAGTACCACCTTCAAAAGGCTCTGCGGAAAGTGGCTCTTGAAAAAACAGTTATTTGAACCTCCTACTACAACTGCTCCTGCTACAAGCTAGGAAATGGGGGGAGTGTGCTGTGTGTATGGAAACTGCTGCTGGCTGCTGAAAAGACAAGCAGAGCCAGGAGGAAGAAGTGGTAAACTTGAGAGAAATAACATTTCCTTCTGAACTCCTGCATATTCTCAACATCTGCTTCTCTCTGCCAGGCTGCAGGTGGTGAAAAAATCAAATCAAGTGACTGGGTCACCTGATCTATTGCACAGGCTGGAGCAAGGCTGCAGGTCTGACCCACCCTTTGGAAGAAAGTCTTCTAGGTATCACCTTATCACGGATGTTACAGCAGCATGTGAGACAAGTAATTACCTCTTATGCTTTCTACCCTGAAGACAGGACTTTCCCTGTGCTCCTCTCATCATGTGGCCCTGACAAATGACCCATTTGTACCATGGTGAAACCGGCAGAGCTTTGTGGGGAGCTAGGGGTGAGCAATCAGTGCAGGGCCAGCAACCTCCATCATGTCTTCGTACACAGCCTGGTCACTTGGTGCAGCATCCCCACTCCAGCTTGCAGTAACATGTTGGACCCACTGTGGGTTACCTCTCTTCTTCCACACCAGGAATCATGAGGGGTGTTCTACACTCTGCATGCCATGGGGCAACCAAATTTCCCAGCAGGTGGAGGGGTTGGGGTGGGAGCAGGACTCCTGGGAGGTGTCCCATAGACCTGCAGCCTCATGGTACAATGCAGAACCCTCCTGCCACCCCTGTGGTTACCTGGAGTGCAGCACATGGAGTGCATTCTTCCAGGCCCCAAACGCAATGCCTGGCAGGCTTCTTCTTGCCTCCATGTCCTGGTCATGCTGGGCTAGCAGGGCAATTGCCACAGCTTGAACAGGTCAAACACTGACTTCAGTAGAACAGTGTTACTACCCTGAACTCTCCTTCAGCATTGAAACCTTTGCCTTGCAAGGCAATTGCTACACAACTGCTTTCCTACAGCTGTCTGCCAAGAGAGCTGTGCTTTTGCAGCCCTGTCCATGAAGCTTCCCTCCATCAGAGCTACAGAGCCAGGACAAAGCCCCAGGTGTATCTCCTCTTCCCATGCTTGTGGTCATCACAGCTGAAAACTGAGATGGGTTGTCTGTTGGGGTGCCAGCCTTCCAGGTCACCTGGTTGGAATTTCAGCTGGGTGTTGACTGCCTGTCCTCTAAAAAAAAAAAAGAAAAGGTCCTAAGAGGCTTTTAATCTTGTCCATTTATCCTGACTGCTGTCCTGATGCCTGCTGTGAAAAGTATCCCCATGCCGGGCACCTCGCTCTGGTAATGCCTGCCTATGGACAGAGATGTTGGTCTGTGAGTGCTGCGTCTGAAGAGATCTGCTGTCCTGGTTTGCATTAAAACTCTTTCTGTTCAGTGATTTTACTTTTCAGCTCAGTCTCTACTAAGTGACTGCACTTTCTGAAGTTAATGGTGTGTTTTTGCAGTCAGTGTCTGCTCCCAGCAGTGATAACACTTGATGTTCACAGTCACTGCCAGGGACTGGTGTGCAGAAAGGCTCTGGCTTAGACTTGCTCCTGTGCAGACCAAGGTCACTGCTCAATCCTGTGCCATGGTGGGAGTGCAGTAAGGTAGAGGCTGCACCTGTGGGGAGGAGCGGACAGGACAGGGGACCCTACACTGACCAACAGGGTGTTCCATCCCATAGACGTCATACTGGGTGTAAAGCTGAGGGATCACAAGGGTCAAGCTCTCTTCTTCAATGGCTGGGGTCCAAGGAGGATTCTGTCCATTCTGCCTTCAATCCCAATCTGTGCATTCCAGAATCCACCTCCTGCAGCCAGATCCTGAATCCAGTTCCCATCTGCCAATGAGCCCAGTCTGGGACTTCCCCAGTGTCTGCCCACAGCATCAGTGGTGACAGTGGTGTAACTGCCATCAGGGGGGTTGGATTCGGTGCTGCTTTTGTGTATGTTTGTATATATTTCAATTTATTGTTATTATTTATGCCCTTTCCCTTTGGGGAGGGAGAAGGGTTAATAGAGAACATCTGTCATTCATCCAGTGACTGGACCAGCCCTTACCCGTGACACCTGATTCAAACCCAGCAAAGTTGCTGTGTATGGCAGCCCAGGCTTCAATTTTCTGAACTCAGACCTTTTTTAGATAGAGTAACGCCATCCAAAAATAGCAGCCTA
>NW_010399313.1:45850-63245 GCF_000710305.1 Buceros rhinoceros silvestris | reverse complement strand
AAGATAACGCCCTCCAAAAAATAGCAGCCTATGGCTAACTGATTTATGGAACAGCATAGCAGAAACAGCTAGCAACAAAGTACCCAATATAAATAATTTTTCTGACATCCCCACACCCACCTTCTTGCTGTCAAGCTGAGACCAGCCTGGAATATTTAAAATGGAATATTCTTTTTCAGTGAAATTATACTTATTCTTTTTTATTAAAAAAAAAAGAATCACACCAAAAATCTGAACAGACTTTAAATAAACAAATACATAAATAATCATTCTCAAGCTGAGAGAAAGCTGGGAAGATGACTCAGTTTGGGTGATCCTGCAAAGGAAGCCAGAAGTCTTGTCTTCTGTTCCAGTCAGTAAACATGCTGTCTCATCAGAGAAACCTAATTAGCTTTCAAAGTTAGAAAGCTAGTTACTAAACAGGTTATGTGAACATGGCACCAGGGCAGCCTGCTGCTGGTCCAGGATGCCCTGGCTCCCCTGGTCCCAGCTGCTTCCTCCCCAAGGAGGTGCCAGGAAGGCAGCCCATGGTGCAGCACTTGACAGGGAGGGGAGGGCAGTTTGGTTTGTCAGCTGTTTAGAAGAAAGCAGAGCACTGCTCTGCACCTCCCCTGGGCTTTACATATGCTGTGGAAACCCCTGGTGCTGGTGCAGGGCTGTGTGATGAAGCAGGAGCTGCCAATGGGTTGCTGAGCCGTGCTGGCACCTCATTCTGCCAAACCTGCCCACATCACCAAGTCATCCTGGCTAAAGGCAGCTGAGGGCTGGCTTAGAGATTTGGCTGAGGCACTGTGTTATGTCCACCAAGGCCATCACCGGAGGTATCCTTCCTGTTGATAGGGCTGCTGGCAGCAGGAGAAGTGGAGCCACATTTCTGGCTCATCTTCTCTGCAGCACCGCGACAAAGTCTTGTGCAGTACTGGAAGTCTCTCCGCTTAGAGAGCGTTGGCTGTGTGTGCTCACAGCTGCCTTGAGCAAAAGCTGGCTGTGCTCCAGCGGGAGTCCCCGAGCTGGTTCCAGGACATGCCCTTGCTGCCACTCAGGAAATCCACCCACTTCCTCAACACTGTGCAAACTTTCTTCCACTTCAGGCTCTGCTTCAATTGAAGACACCCTGAGGGCCAGAAGAGTTGCTTTTACCTGCCCTTCAGGTAATGCAAAACCCATGGTCGTGTCCCCTTGATGCCCAGTGTCCTCATTAGTAAGACTATTACCCATCATTTTCCGAGGAGCAGACTCTTGTAAGGTGATGGACAAGGTCTGTGAGCATGCCAATACTTGGAGTTAAACTCCCCACACCTTCTGAACTGTAGCCCCACCATCTGCTGAACAGCTCTGGACTGGACAGAAAAATGCTGGTGACTCAGTAAAGGAAGCTGAGGCATGGATGGTCTATTTTTAGCTGTCAGTAAATGTACTAAAGTGGCTTACTGCTGAGTTGAAGAAAGGAGGGACAATCCCTGCTTGCCCTATTTAGGGAATAAATGTGAAATACTTTCATCAGTTTCTAGAGTCTAAATTATAGGCGTTTCTGGAGAAAGGGGTGCTGCGGGTGAGAAATCTCTGGCCATCCCTGAGGCTTTGCTTTGCTGCTGCTTTGCTGCTGCAGCAGCAATCCAAAATCCACATTTGTAGAAAGAAAATTAGAGAAGGAAGGTAGGAACTCACTCGGAAGCATGCTGCAGCTACCTGGTGGTAATCAAGTCTTCTCAGCTCTTCTTGAAAAGGATGCAAATAACTGATGGGTAGCAGAGAGCCCAAGGGGACTATTAAGCTTTTCTTTTACAAAGGGGAGTAGGAAGAAATAAAATGATAAAACAAATTATTCATTTTATAATAAACATATATGAAATAATAATATATAGAATATAGAGAACATGTAAAAACTCTTCTGTTCACCTTCTATCAGAATACAAGAAGATATTCCAGGACACTTACAGTTTGTAGATTTGTAGCCAAAAAAAGAGGAGGGAGAAGCCTTTCAAATGGAGTAAGAGCTGACATCCTGGCAAGGATGTTGGCAGGGATGAAGTGCTGTCCCCACAACTTCCATAAAGCTGCTTTGGGAAATGGGGTGGCCAGGGCTGTTGCTGGGATAAGGTGGTATGAAGGATTCACCGGGCCAATATGGGAAATGAGCTGGGTGCGGAGAACAGCAAAAGAGTCTCAGTAGGGCATTGACATGAGGATGGCTGGGGCTGGACCAGGATCTTCCTTCAGGAGAATTTTGCCTGATGGGAGCTGGGGCAGAAACCGAGCAAGACATTTGGAATTTGATCTGTGGATTGTTCCTGCCATTGCATCTGTTCAGAGACTAAGAAAGCCTATTCCACCTCCATCTGTCCATGGCAGTGGGAAAAACTGCTCTGCTGCAGGCATTGCTGCTCCTTAAAAGCTTCCAAATGCTCCTCCACTGAGATGTGGAGATTTATCTCCTTGTGGTGGCTGTGGTCACAGGGCGATGTGATGGGCTCACAGCAGTAGGAGGCAGAGCTGTACTGAAATGACTGTACTGATCTGTACTGAAATGACTTCAGAACTGTAAATTTATTCACTACACCTAAAATAAAAAGCTGGTGGAGAATAGAAAAGAGGAATGACTCCTAAAATGGAGAAGAGGATAAACAGCCTCTTGGGTTTTACTCATTTTCTAAGCCTTAGCAGTGAGTAATGGAGATCTATCAGGATCCATGAGGTGATCAATATTCTAGGGGGGCTGTTAATTTAAAAAATGGATTTTCTTTATGGCACTGTTATGTACTGGTGCTGTAGGTCTGTTGGCTCTCTGAGACTATTCACACACAAGTCACATGCAAATCAATTGCTTGTGGCTTTCCCTAGCAGGTACTTGCAACCCAGCACTGACAGCATCATCACGGACTCTGAAGTGGATGCCTAAAGAGCTCTGTGCTGCCGCCCTGCCTGCACCCAAAGTGCTGTCTGAAGTCAGTGCTTGCAGGCAGCTGGGCTGAATCAATCACCTCCAACTCCATGCCCCATCCTGGGACTTGCACTGCTGATGTTCAGTGTAGGATCTGACTGCTCCTCAGCCTCACCTGTCTTCCTCTCATCACCTGCACAGCTAGAAGAACAGGGCTTGTTTGTCTTCTCCAGCAGAGGAAAACACAAGACCTGTGGAGAAGTAACACTTTGTGTTTGCCTTATTCTATTACTGTTGTAAATGTTGGTGAGCAACCAAAGACTGGATGTTTAAAAGCATACTCTGCATGGGAGGCATTACAGCCTGAATGGTTAAGTGGCTGGATCACCCAACAATAAACCCTTTAAATTGCTGGGTTAGGATGAGAGTCACACCTTTAGGAACACAGCATAATAAAAAAATCAATATTAAAATTAATATTCTTAAGTTGTCCCTAAAGAGAGTCTGTCTGGAATTGCATTTCCTTGTGGTTGGCCTTTAATTGCTAGATGTTCCTCACACAGAGCTGCAGCTCCTGCTTCCTCTGTATTTCCAAAGCACCAGCCCAAAGCTGGTGAGGCAAGGCACCAGCACAAAGGACTCTTGCTCTGCTGCGAAACCCTGTATTTATAATGCACTCATTCCTTTTTTTCTGAAAGCAGCCTTGCCATCGCCTTCCTTCTGTGGCTGTAGCAGACACGGTGCTGGATGTGAGCTGCCATTCCAATCCTGGTGCTCCCCGCTGTGCATGGCTGGATGTGGCAGTGCCAGTGCCAGCTTGCAGTGCCCACAGGCATCTCAGAGGCATCACTCCTTTCCCTCTTGTGCATTTGGCCTTCAAAGTGTATGGGGTTGCCTGCAGCAGGCTCTGAATGATTTTTCCTGGGTGGCTGCCCAAAACAGGACCATTTGAATGCTTGCATTTTCAGGGGCTGATTTCAATCCTCAGCTCTGACCAGCTATGGTCTTTATTCCTTGCTGGATCCTGAATTAGAAAGAATTTCTCTTTCATTTTGCATTGGAAGAAATTGAACTTTAGTAAAAGCAGCAATTCTGGATGGTGGAAATGAGGGAATTGCTCTCTCCTCTCCTGCTGCTGCATCTCTTCCGCCTTCACTCTGGTTTCCATTTGTGCAAAATCAGAGAGAGGACTGTGAAGGTCACATGGTGGAAATGTCTTCCTCTCTGGGGCTTTGGCAACTTCGGATGAAAGTCTTGAGTTATTCCAGTACTGGGCATAGCACAGCCAGCCTTATCTCAGCTGATATTTCGGTTCCTATCTGAGGCTCAGCAAGATAATCACACATCACATTGCCCCTGAGATCTGTTTTCAGGAGTATTTTTGACTCTGAATTGCTCAGTTATATGACTTGACTCTTCTCTTGCACTTGTCATGTAGTTGCATAGTCCAGGGTCTCTTGCACTGGGATCTTTTCACTGGTTTTTCCTTCCAGCTTTAGTTTTGCAGTTTTATGTATAAAATCCTTAATAAAACTCCCTACTACTACGGGCAATAATTATTCCTGAGTACATATATGGATGCTGCTTGCCACAATAGAGAAATTCCCATTGGCTCTGAGTGTACCTGTTTAGTATTAAAACATGGAGTCTGGCAATTTTTGCCAATTACCTTGTAATGGTGTTCGTTGCAGAGAAGGAATCTGGTGTCTGACTGCTGACTTTGTAGGCGATGCGTCCCCCTGTTAGAACTGGATGTTCTTTGTAAAGCAGTTGCTTGGGGATTTGTATTTTATTATTCCTCTCCATCTTTAGACATTCATCTCTTTCCACAGCTCTGAAGAGCAGCATTTCATTTAATTACTTTTCTTCTGTGTGTGGGAGACCACTTTTTTGTTGGTCTGACCACTTGCAGTTTGAAACTTCTTGCCTTGTTTTCATTGTATTGTTACATCTTGGCTGAGCCACTGTGGCTCATCAGCTTTAATCGGTGAGAAAGCACAGGGTGTGTTGCTTTTCCGTGAAAACCATTTTCTGCTTCATAACAAATTTTAAAGGCCTATAAAATGCGTTAATAGCCTGCCCAAATGCAGCTGGTGCAGAGAAGAGTGGGGGGAAAACGCAGCCTGCCCCATCACAGGGCAGTGGGGAGCCCACCACACTCCTCCCACTGTCTAAAGTCACTGTATGTGTTTTGGGGCTGGAAATGCTCACCTGATGAGCAATCCAGTGAGCAGCCGATCCTCTGCCTATCAGTGGGATTTCTGCTTGGAAAGGGAGGCAGAATATCTCCAGGAGTGGGTACAAACTGCCTTTCCTCTGTCAGCCCCTCCGCAGCTCCCACTGCAGGAATGGAGGATGAGCAGGGCTGCCTGGAGGGGAGCAGGAGCTCTGAATGGAGGAGAGACAGTATGATTTCAGTCCTCCTGGGGTTTATGGGAACAGAATTTGTCTTTTTTTTTTTTCTTCTTCATTTGGACATAGCTGAACCTCCAGTGCTGCTGGTTGTGCCTGTGCTGCACCTGGACAGCCACAAACTGCTGATTTAAGCTGCACAGCCAGGGAATAGCAGCTTCGTTCCTGTCCCCTGTAAGGTTTCCTCTGTCCCACACTGCTGTAGCTTCACAAGCCCCCACAAGCGTGCTCAGGTTGTCTCTGAGCTGGGCCTGATGACTGCTGCCATAGTGGGGCAGAAATTGGGGCTGGTGGGGCAGGAGGGGGGAAATGTGTGCGGGGGAAGAAGCTGGCACCTACCTTCTAGCAGAAACCATTTTTCGAGCCTTTCTTCTGAAGACACAAGGATTTCCTTCTGAAGGGGAGCTTAAAATAGGAGTTTTGTACTCCTGGATTTATAGACTATGGACAAGCATCTTCAGCAGCTTTGATGTTGCCTTTTCTGGGCTGGATTCTCTTTTGTAGCCCTGGCCCAGCCCAGAATGAAAACAGCTCCTCCTTTCCTGCCAACCGATTTCTTCCCATAAATATTTACATTCAGATATCAAAGTTCTAGTGAGTGGAAAGGTCAGTGCCTTTAATGCTTTCCTCGGGGATGCTACTGAAGAGATACTTCAGCTGCTGCACATCTTCCCGTCCCACTGTGAGAGAGACCCGCAGTTTTCCTGGACCAGGCTACAGTGGTGTCCTTGGCGTTTTCTTGCTGAAATGTCCTGGCCAAATCCTTCCTCACCTTCTGGAATACTCTGTCTCCTTGCACACCTTCAAGACTCTCAGTTACGAATTTGTTTCCAATTATTAATTTGCCCTGACTGTTAAACAGTGAAAACAGCAAAGAAAAGGCTCCGGCTGACTTTCATTGTTGCATTTCCTAAATTTGACGACATAAGGAGTATCTGGATTGGCTGGGTTTTAACTCAGGCTGTTCAGCTTTCACAGCCCTGGAGGTTGATGCGATGGGTCCACAGAGTGGCATAAGTGAACAAGCATAGGGCTAAACACTAAGGTGGGTGTAAGTACATCAGGAGGGGACAAAAGGAAACCCCTGGCTGGCTGCTGTTGTTGTGCGGTGGCTGGGGTGCAATAGGGCTGAACATGGATCTATACTTTGACAGCAGACAGGCTGAGAAAGCCTGAGCTGTCCTTATACACTCCCTGCAGGAGAACAGGTCCACTTGAAGAAGTCACAGGTCGTGTTCTGTCTGCACCTCGTACTGCAAGGTGTTCATCATCACCATAATATGCACCCTTCATCTCTTGCTCTGAGGAAAAACCAGGTGAACGGTAGCTCAACATTCATGTTGACTAAGTGGCAGCCACAATTAATGTATCTCTGTGTAATTACAGTGCAGCACCTGGCCATGCCTATGAGGCTTGAGCAGAAGCCAACCCGGGTGCATGGAGGGTTTCCCCAGAGGCCCTGGCAAATGCTGGGTTGGGCGATGGATTGATTACAGCTGTTGCACAAGGGGGTTTAAAAATAACTCTCTAACTTTCCAGAAGAATGTATTTGTTATGGAGTCACTGAAAGGCTGTGGTAAGAGATCCAGGAGCCACTGGGAGCAAGCCAAGAGACAGAGCTTCTTCTGGGCACGGCGCTCCCTGGAAAGGCAGACTTGAGCTGTCAAGCAATGAACCTGCTCCTGATGGTTTGCTCTCTCTATTCAGGGAAACAAGACTCTGTGTACCTTTTGTATGATAAACAAACATCGCTGCACCAAGGAAATGCTTGAATTCTCATCTGTCCTATTGTAGTAGAAACAACCTGTCACGACCCCATGCATTGACTAATCCTCAGGCCAGACAGAGTTAATAATATGTTTAAAATGTTAATTAATTCATTCATTACATGTCTGATTTTCTGTTTTAAAACAAATTGCTAAGAACGCTCATGTAAGAACTACATTTACTAGTGTATCCTAGTTCACCACTTCAACCCACAAGATCTCAGCCTTAACATCAAAATTGTTAGCTTGGGTATAACAGCAGAACTAATCACTAACATACGGGAAACACAGAGCCAAGAAATTGCAAACAGACAAAGAGCATGGCGGGGAACTGAAATAAGGGACACACAAACACCGTTCTGCAAGAAAAAGATAGTGCTCTCAGTTTTCCACCTTTTAGATACACAGTGGTGATAATTAACTCTTTATGACAGTGATGCATTAGGATGACTCCCACAGTTGTGGGATTAATGCTCAGATTCAGGTGAATGTTTTCCCAAAGAAGTTCCCTAAAATGCATCCCCAGGGAACACTGGAATGGGAGGGAAGGAAGCAGTGGTATTCAGTTTGGTTGGGGCAGAAAAACTGTTTGGCTTCAATGCAACGGATTGTGATCCCTTAAAGGAGCAAACTAGGAGATTATAAAAAGAGGGGATGGAACCAGTGTGCAGAGGCAAGGAAATTCCAGAGGCCAGACCAGAGCAGGTCCTGGTACAGCACCGTGGAGGGTTTTATAATCTAAGGGCCATGATAAATTCCTGTCAGTGTACACTTAGCAGCGTAGAGGAGCAGAAACATCAGCTGTGTGTGCAATGTGGGTAAGTCTCAATTGGAGTGAGAGCTTGCTGAGAGGGAGAAGAGTTGATGCAGATCGGTGGTTCACCCTACATAAATCCATGGAGTCACACCGGTGTACATGAAGGATCCATTTGGTCCTTGCAGACCTTTGTTGTAGGAGAAGTTTTTCTTTATTTCATGGCTGAGTTTGCAGGGATGGTGGCAAGGGAAATTAACTTGCAAGCAGTAGGTGTTTGCCTGGGCGTCTTCAAGGGACAGAGCTCTTGTTGTGTGTACTTGAACACGTGTTTGAAGCTGGTACCCTCATCCTTTGGCCAGACGAATGTTTCCTTTAGCTTGCAGAGTTACATCTTCTCAGGGGATGACAGATATACGTATACGTATACGTATATGTATACGTATATGTATACACATACATATACACATACACATACATATACATATACACTAGATGCAAGCAAGGTGTCAGGGTGTCTGAAGGTTTTGTGTTTGCCCTTTGGGCAACTCTGCCAGCTGATCAATTCCTCCTGTTGGTGCATCTTACACCCCAGAAGCTGGCTCAGAAAGTCACGGCAGCGAAACATCCATGCCGTAAACTGTGCATCCCTCCGGCGGCACCAGCCTGCAGCTTTTATTTAGTCTTGCGTCTCAGGCAGCAAATTTGCCTATTGCAAACAGGCACATGAAGGAAAGTGTTTCTTGTAGTTACAAAAAGATGGTGGGTGTTCATCAAGCAGCTTCCAGACCTGCTCTAAGGAGAGCCAATCTGTAAAGACAGAAGGAACAAAATTAGGTCACAACCTTCCAAAGAAGAGATAGTTTCTGAGTCTTGTATGATCAAGTAGTACCGAGACATGACTATTTCTTCTCAGGTTGAGCTGTGGCTCCTATTGCCTGGAATAAGTGCATGCATGGAGGTCTGAGTGCTCTGAACTTGATGATGTCACCCTTTAAGCTATAAATCAGCATTTTTGTCAGCACAGTGTTAGCTTTATTTTGAGAAGAACGTTTGAACTGTCTCAGAGCTATGCAAATGTTGCAGAATAATTATTTTGGTTTTCTTATTCAAAAAAGACACTTTTCAACATTTGCTGCATCAAAATCAGTTCGAAGTTCGAGACTCCAGTGGGACATGCCTCCTTTCATGGCTTTCTCCATCTTTCCCCCATAGCTTGTTAGGTTTAGGTGGAGAGTGAAGACAATTTTGGGGTCTGCTTGCTCCCATGAATGCTGCCAAGCATCCAGCTTGTTGAGTGAAGGAGAACTCCTGGAGCATCCTCCCACCATCTGTCCCTCCTCTCCTTGTCCTTGAGCACCCAAGGAAAGGAACATGTGGGAAGCATATCTGGTTGAACAGAGAAGCAAAATAGTGCAAGATATAATTTTAAGACATGGGTTAGGCAGTCCCAGGGCAGTTAACCCACCTTGCATTTCCATATCCAATGACACTTCTGCCCGAAGAACCAGTCTGTTGATCAGACATCTGGCATGTTGGGCAGCAGAGCTATATTTAACCTGGAAATTGTGGTGATAACAGGGTAAAAGAAGTAGGAAGGACAAGCAGCAAATTTACTTTGGGTGTATCAGTGACTAGTTATGGCATGTTTTGGAAGCGCTGCAGCAAGATGAGCTTTGAAAAGGATTTTGAAGGCAAATATGATAAATGCTGTGTCATCTTTTCTGGAGTGGTCTTTATCTTACTCTTTCTTTAGAGGGGAAAAAAGGTAAAAGTGGGGAGATTTTGCATGGGCTAAGCAGCAAGATGCTTGTTGGGTTGCCTCAGAACTCTGAAAGATCTGGAAGAGAAAAACTCATACAACAGATTTGTTGCTTAAAAAAGCAATTCCTTTCGTGATATTTCACATAATCTGGAATTTTCCATTGCTGCCTTTACTTACATAGAGGCCTTTCATGCACCCAGGTCTGTTGATCTCTGATAAATTTGCACAAAGGAGGCAGCTCATTAACTCTCATTCTGCACTGAGCATGCTTTGATGTGCAGATAGCTGACAGCACGAAAAATCCTTTCTGGCGGTAGGTATGGATAATAGCAGTATTGACAGTGTGTACCTGCTGCAGGCAAAACACAGGGGATCCCCCATCTTCCCAGCATTTCATCTGAGGAGTAATGACCAGGGAACGTGAAGAGGGATTGTGGAGTTCAACCTAATAAAAAATGTTCCTGTGAAACCCCCTTGCCAAAATGATAATACAGTTCTTGTAATTCAATGCTCATTATAGCTTCTGAGATCAGACCCTTGAAATAAACACTAACTTTAAAATTCCTGCCATTACCAGCTAGTTATTGATTAAACTAATGATACCTTTTGTTTTCATAAAGGTTTTCAAGCTCTCTTATGTACAGAAGGCTTCTCAGACATCTAACAATTCCAAGAATGAACAGTTCATCTAAACATTTTGCTTGCAACTCTGGAGACTGCAAACAAAGCCCTGTTGTGTTAGTGCGGGGAGGCGGAGAGCAAAACTAACTGGAATACTTCAGTTGTCTAAACTGGCTGGAATTAAACAGCGGAACTTAGAAGAAAGTTACGTGTAATGTATAATATGTTAACTAGAGGATGTTAGACATCAAAACTGGGATCTTTTAAGAGAGAAATTGTTGGCAGCACTCATAAGTGTGAGCGTGATGGGCATGCAACTTCAAGGTTTTGCTTTGATTTCTTTCTCTCTGCTCTGAGGTCATGAAGGATCGTGGAGAGATGTAAAACTACTCCATCAGAGTTAAATGCTGGTGTTCACTAATGGAACAAAGATAAAAAGCAAACAACGAGTACATTACTATGATGGCTTGGGTGCTTCATCATCTTAGTTAGTGCCCTAAACTAGGAGAAGATGGTTTCAGGCCCAGTTTGAGGTGGGATCAGCCTTGGCTCTGTAGATAAAAACACAACGGCTGTATTCCAAAATAAAGAGTGGCTGTGCAGGTTTGGTGTGGCTGCTACTGAGTCAGAGCTAATCCACCACTCCAGGTCTGCTGGGCCAGCAGGCCATGGGTCTACCCTCCCCTCTCCCCTGCACTGTACCAAACCTGGCACCATGTGTGCTGAGGATCATGGTGAGGAAGCACATCTGCAAGGCAGTAATCCTGGTAAGGGACACTCCCTCATAGCAGGGAACTGGTGAGTGGACAGGGACATCCCCAGGTCCTCAAAAATCTTCAAGCCATGCTTCTGGCACAGCTCTCCAAACACGGCATGGGAACAAGCTGGTTTGCCCCTGCTCACAGCACTTGTCAGCATCCATTCACTCACTACCAGCTGGCACAGCCCTGCCACAGCCACAGCAGCTTGCGGAGACAGACAGCAACGGTCTGCATCTGCATGGCCCAAGTTCCTCTCTCTATTGGTCCAAGAAATTTTGTCTGTCCGTGAATGGTGGCCGAAATTAGACCTGAGGAATGTTCATCTTCAGTGTCAAGTGAATTCATTATGCAGATTTTTCAGAGCTGCAAACAAATCAGTCTAGTGCTGCTTAACTGCTTAACATAATAAATCATGGCTTTTGCCAACTGTTTGACTAATTATGTATTTCACTTATTGTAAACATCAGCGAGCATGGAAGGGCAGCCATGCAGGATTTCCACAGCCAGTCTGATGGGCTGGAGTACTGCAGCCATCTCTGAAGCTATATTTAGATTGCTGTCATTGATGTGACTGGAATGGACCTCCAAAAAGTTATCTTTTATACCCAGCCCTTCAAAATGAGGACCCTCTTTGCCATTTCTGCAGGAAAGCTGTGTTTCTGAATCTATTGTAAGAGGTTATTTGTCTTGTCTCCCGAGGACTTGTGTATTTGCACAAAGTATCATTTGGCCACTTTTGGTGTTTTCAGTCCAGAGTTTCAGAGATCAGGCCAGGTTTTGGCAAGACCTGGCAAGACTCCTCTCCATCTTAACTCTTGCCACATCACCCCAAGACTCATTGTGTGGATTTTTGTGGATTTTACTCATGGTCAAGCAATTCTGACAAGCTGGGAAAAATATTTTTTCTGAAGCTACTAAAAGTTGAATTTCAAGTCTGAGTAAATGTAACATTTTTAATATGGAAATTAAGGAATAGGTTGAAGGTGGCAGGTGTATGATGGTGCTACAGCCCTCCGCCCTTGGGAGCTCAAAGCCTGATGGATGTGAGCAGAGGGACACTGCCTGTGCAGGGTACACAAGAAGGAGGGGCAGAGCACTAATAGGGGTAGGTGTGATCTTATCTCACCGCCAAATCTATTCCTCTTGTCAGGGCAGTTGCTCTAGAGCAGCACTGGTGGAAGACACAGGACCAAGTGCGTTCCCACCACCACCCAGCCAGAGGGTGTTTGGTTACACCACTTCCAAATCAGTCCCATTCAGCAGCACCCTATGAACAGAATACTGCTTTCATCTATGGAAACGCTATCGACCTTCATACATATTAATGCTCATATACTGAGTGCTCTTTCTGATCTGCTTGAATCAAAAGATAAGCTGGATTTCTTATCTTGTTTTTCTGCACTAGAAGTTGAATTTTGAAGTAGTATACTTTTCCTGTTGTGTTCCAAATACATTTGAGTAGAAGGACATTGAGGTGCCGGAGCGTGTCCAGAGAAGGGCAACAAAGCTGGTGAAGGATTTTGAGAGCAAGTCTTATGGGGAGCAGCTGAGGGAACTGGGGTTGTTTAGCCTGGAGAAAAGGATACTCAGGGGTGACTTCATCACTCTCTACAACTACCTGAAATGAGGTTGTAGTGAGGTGGGGGCGTTGGTCTCTTCTCCCAAGTAACAAGTGATAGGATGAGAGGAAATGGCCTCAAGTTGCACCAGGGGATATTTAAGTTGGATGTTAGGAAGAATTTCTTTACAGAGAGAGTTGTGAAGCACTGGAACAGGCTGCCCAGGGAGGTGGTGGAGTCCCGATCCCTGGAAGTGCTTAAAAGATGAGTGGATGTGGTGCTGAGGGACAAGGTTTAGGGTCCCTGACAGTGCAGGGTGAATGATTTGACTCAGTGGTCTTAAAGGTCTCTTCCAACCAGATGATTCTGTGAATAAAATGTGGTCATAATAGCGGAGAAAGCATCAACCTCTTCCTAAAATCTGTTTGTACCAAGGAAGCTCTATAACACCATACTTTAAAGTGATGACCATTAGAAATAACTATTTGAGACATTCTAGTTGAGCAGAAAAGCATTCAAGTCACCCATATAAGCACAGTAGAATACAAGTGTCTCAGTAATGTCTATAAACTGCTGAAAATGAAAGGTGCTTGACTTCAGGGGATTTAATATCACTTTAGAATTTTTCCCCTCTGATAGTGCACAAGATGAATCACGCCTGATTGAATTTTGAGATCACAGGTCCCCTCTGGCAGACACACTATACTTTGTTCAGAGACAACAGAAGTTCAGAGAAATGAAGACTGGAGGTCCGCTTATGGAAGTATGTATACAAAACGTGGCCACAGCTGCAGAAACGACCACTAGAGTTGCACACGGCAACTGAATAACCCTGCACACCACTGGGTACATGGGCAGCTTCCCCTGACCAGCAACTGCGTGATGGGTGGCTGCGGCTCACTGCTCTGCAGCTGCAGGGGGAACCTTTGCTATCCTTCTTGCGCACATTCATTTCATGTGAACTGAGGCCACACTTCCTCTGTTGCAAATTACTTAAAAATTTATTTCCATAGAAATTTCAAAAGTTTTTACATTTATAATAGTATTTTGTGAGCATTTTGTATCTATGTGCTTCCTGACTTTGTTCTTCTTTTCTCTTTTTCCCTCCTTTTTCTGCAGCTGCTGAATAATAGGAAGAGGCACAGAGATTTTAATTTTTGTTTTTGTAAAGCCATACTTCAGTGCAAGGACTGTCAAGAGATTTGTTCTTTGGGACTCAGATTTATGGAAAAGGCACTGCAGAGTCTCTGGACTCTCATTTTAGCATGACCAGATCCTCTTCATTTGTAGGTCTACTCTTAGCCTTGTGTTTTCTCAGTATAATCTCAGAAAAAATATCCTCAAAGTCATGGAATTCTGCCACTACAATCTCTGCATAGTTTGACTGGAAAACATTTTACTCCTATGGATTTTCATTCTCTGGTCACAACAGAAATCTTTAAAAAAACCAAGGCTATACACTGGAAATCCATAGCTTTTCTTGGAATTTTTTTTGGTGTTGAGTTCATGCTGAGTAATTTAATAAGTTTCATCACAATCATCTGAGAACTGTAAGACTGAGAAAAATCCGCATTTTTGGAGATTTTTTTTAGCAAAGAAACTGCTGATGCAAGATTCAAAACCTTTGCCTTGCTGATCTCAGTCTAAGTTTAAAAAGCAAATTGTGTTTGCAGAAGAAGTTCAGGAGTTTCCAAATTCTAAGTTTATAGGTTTGGCAGTCCAGCACTTCGCGTTAGACCCACACCAAAAGCAAGTGTATCATCTTCAGAGTGAAGGTGTTGTTCATCATGGATTGACTTTGAAAGGCTCTCCAATTCTGGTGATACTTATCTCTTAAATCTGTCCTACACTTGAGGTTCCAGGTAACGTGCCATAAACCCATAAGCCACTTGCAAAGTGTAAACAGAGCAGGTCCCTAGAAAAATGTAAATCTCGTAAATCTTGTGCTTCTGACAGCACCAGCTGGAGGGAAATGGTCTGGAGGAGTGAGGGGCAGTAACTGGCTGCAGCTCCACTGACTACAGAGCCTGGGAAAAGCTGTTGGCAAAGCCTGCAAATTCAGAAGAAGTAGACGGCATATGTGTCCAGAAAGGCAGGGTAAGCATGGATCAGTTTTGCAGGTCACCCCCATGCTCACTCTGTGTCCACAACACAGATGTAGGATTTGGGTAGGAGATGGTATAGAAAATTATTCCAATAATTCCAATGTCTCACATACAGCTGCTGAAGGTCTATGTGTCCAGAAGATCCCAGGACTGAGATGAGTTTAAAGTAGGTTAAATCTCTAATGCTGCAACCAGAAATAAGACTGTAACTGTTTTGTTGTTACTGGCCTGGGGGGGACAGGAGCCACATCATCAACCATCTCAGAGCTTTTTGTCCCATGGCAGGCAAACTCATAGATGAATCCATCAGTTTTGATGCCTTCTGAGATACCAAGACTTGACACTCCATCCTCCAGGGCCTCAGTGGCAAAAACTCAGTGTGTGCTTCTACTTTGGGCAGCTTCGAGCATGGCTTATCTTTGAAGGACTTGAGCACCAGTGCCGTGTCTAGTGCAAGAATTATGAGTAGTTTTGAACTTAGAGAGACCTCATCTCCATCCCTTTTCTGTATTTGTCACTGTCTTTTACATTTCCATTGTTTTTTACCATTTTAGAGTCTTCCGAATTCTGAAGCCCAGAACTATAAGCAATTTGGCCTTCAGTTGTCCAAAGATACTACCAGCCATAATCCTTCAACTGGTTCAGAAGATCTTTGGGAATCGTCTTGCAGCAAGAAAATCTTAATCAGACATTGACAAGCTATGAGTGATGATAGGAATAGTTCCCAAGGCTCTTACAACTTCCTAGATGAGTCTGAATTGAATTGAGACATGAGTCTCTTGTGATCCTGTGATCCCTGAAGTCCTCTGGTTGACCTCTGTCCTCCATAGAAAATTGGATAACCGTGTGGAAGATGAAAAGCCACAATGTTCTTCATATTCCTGTGGCTGGGGAGAGCTCACTCATATGAAGCTATCACTACCCTCAAGAGTCACAGGGTTTTAAAGCCTCTTTTGTAACAAGAAGTATAGATCTTGGAAGTCAGCAGCATCTGAGCCAGTCTACAACTTGTAGACTGCTGGCTCCCATGACCTGCAAAGCTCCCAGACTGTTGCAACTGTCCAGTCCAGATCCACATGCTGAGCTCTACAACTCTGGGTTTGGTTTTCTGTAGATCACAAGGAACGCAGAGATTTTCATCCGAAGAGCTTACTACTTCTCTACTAGTGTCTCATATACAGAACTGATCTCTTCCAGCAGTCCACCTGTTGTCTGTCAGGACCACTGCCCTGAGCATCACAGATAGTCAGCCCACAGCTGGTCTCTGAACACTCTGAACACTATTTCCATGTCATCCGGTAGCCTGGAAAGTTAGGGCATAGACGTACCAGGTAGGTGCAGTCCAAGTTGTGGGAGGTAATGCAGCCCTTGGCCCCTGCATATTACGCTTCCAACTGCTTGTCCATATGAGAACTAAGGTCTGTGGAGCAAACAAGGTGAGAAGTCATTCAAGAGACAAGGTGAGAGACATCACACATGTGTATCATCTGGTAAGTGGAGGCACTTGAGAAATACCTGTGCCCAGCCTCTCCTTAGATGTTTTCCCTGCTATTTGTCCATGCCACAGTCCTAGTCCTGCTCTTAACATATTCAGAAATTACATCATAGTCTTGGAGACTGTGCTGTGTAGTTCCTCAAGACAAAGTGCCAGACTCATGGAGAGGTCTGAAATAACCTCTCCGCCGTAGTAAAAGACTACCCCTTCTATTCTTGCAGTCTGTGTATTATGGGATGTTAAGCACAGGGCTTGCTTTTGGAGGGAGAGGCTGTTATGCAGTCTTCTCTTCTGCAGGCTTTTCACAATGTCTCAGCAAATCTAAAACTGATTGAAACCACTTCAGAGGTTTGGGGTACCTTTATTTGGGTTTTGGCTCTGCAGTTGTCAGGTGACTACAATGCATACTCAGGTATCAATGCACATCTCAGATCTTTTTTTAGTATTTACGTTTTAAACCATGCTGTTTAAATACCTATTTTTGTTCTCCAAAAGGTTGGAAAATCCTGCTTGCTTCCTGCCTCTTCGGGCATCATTGCTGTTTGTCAGGGAATCTGACAGACTTGAGTGCATTTCTCGTTAAGGCTCAGACATTCAGCTCTCCATGAAGAGCTATTATTTAGGGCTCAATTAATCTTTTGTCCATGTTTTGCCTTCAGCAGCTGAGGGAAGCTCCTCACAGTGTGCACTGTGCTGTGTGGTGGATTGTTGCAAGGACTGTACTGGCTTTTGTCTAACACGTTGGCTTGCCTCACTCTCTCTTTGATTATCTTCTGATCCGGTAGTCCTTATCCAGCTGTAGCTGTCCCCATGATTTCTCAAACCCAGCAGTCTGTATGGCTCTCTTGCAAGTGCACAGGGGTTGACAGGTCCTTTCTGTCCTCCTTATGCTTTGCATGTGAGTTTTGTATTGTTTCCAGACGAAGTGAAACTCAGTTGTGTGTGGTGTCTAGAGCCTGATACATTTTTACTTTTCTTTCTCACAGAATTACGAACTTGGAGAATGGTGTTATTCCCTTTTTAGAAGAAGCTGAGCCAATTTATTTGACTTCAGGGGCACTACACAGGCAGTGAACGAAGCCCCTTGTGTTTGCAGAGCAGCGGAGGGTTAGGCTCAGGGCTGCAGGCTTATGCTAAAGGCCAGCTGTGACCAACCCCTGTTTTTCCTCACCCAAACTCTCCAGCTACAACAGCTGAGGATGGTTTTTTGATGTAAAACTTCTTTTTTTTTTTTTTTTTTTTTTTTTTTTGGGTTAGGGGACAATTTTAAAAGAAT
>NW_010399313.1:31372-45796 GCF_000710305.1 Buceros rhinoceros silvestris | reverse complement strand
TTTTTTTTTTTTTTTTGGAGTTCAGAGGTAAATTTAAAGGATAGCTTTTACTCCCTTAAGGAACAACTGAAACACATTTTGAAGCAAACACACCTCAGTCAGTGTCCACAATACTGCAGGTCATGAGGGAAGAGGCTTCAGAAAATTCAAACTTGGTTTGATTGTCTTTTGTTTGGTGTAGCTCTTACTTTAAGAATTACAAAAGAAATGAAAACCGTGTAGGTGGTATTTGAAAATGCATTTCAGTAACATTTAAAGCTTTTTGCATTTTTCCTTGTAAAAGTAGATTCCTCATTTGCCTTGAGGCTGAGGTGGAAGTTGGGTTAACTTGATCCATGGGTGGCAGCTGGGCAAGTCTCTGTGCCACTTGTCATCTGGTGCCAGCAGTGCAGCTGAGTGGTGTTGGGGTTTGTGCTCACCTCTTGCATAAGCAGCAAATGAAATAAATATGTAGTCCTTGTGACTGCGGTGAGATCTTGAGTCGTTTGTGATCTTGTGTTTCTTTTATGGCAAATTTTGTGTATGCAGTAGGTAGCAGAAGTGTTTTGATCTGGTACAGCAGAGATGAGTGCCCTTCCTCATGCAGCATCCACTTGTATTTGAGCCAATTTGATCTTCCTTTAAAATCTGTCGGCCTTCTCTACAGATATAAATGCCCAAGAGAGGAGGAAGGAGGCAGAGGACAGAAAAATGTTTAGGTACAGATATACAAGTAGAAATGTTTAGGAATGCCTTTGAGGCAGGGAAATGTGCAAAATTTTAATACCATTCCCTCTGCTCCCTTGCTTGTGGCTTGTTCCCTCCTACTCACGTGAAGCACAGAGCCTAAGCTGCAGACTGAAAGCAGCAGAGTGGACAGAGAATCCAAAAATCTAGAAGAAAGTTAGCCCAGCTAGTGATGCTCTTGGGAAAGCAATACAATGGGAAAGCCATCCTTTCCTTCCTCCCATTTTCTAATTGAAAACATTGGCCTCATCCTTCACCTCCTTTCTTTTCAGTTTGCCTGACAGACAGAAAAGCAGATCCTGCTCCCCCAGAGGCCCTGGTTCCTCCACCAAGCCAGCCCCTCACGGGTTTTGCCTCCAGGCAGGCGCTGAGCTGGAGTGCTCTGGAAACAGGATTCCCATCTAGGGTACGCAAGATAGCACATGCAGTGGCTGGCAACATGTTCCACGCTGAAGGATCAAACAAGATTTCAAATTCCCTCAAGGGCATGTGTGTTAAGTACCCAGAAAATCCAGGAATAATGCAAAATACAGAATACAAGTAACATAACTATGGTGTGGGTGAAAGGAAATCATGGGCTCCCTGGCTTGGGGTTCCCCAACTTCCTCGTGGTTGTGTTTGGTACCACCAGGAACAATCTGAGCGTAAGATTAAATGCCTCTTGTCTGCAAACAGTTTATGGTCAAAAAAGGCAAGAGGCAGCACAGAGACTCCTAGAGGAGCGCACAAGGTAAGGATATACTTGTGCTTGCGAGGCACAGGAGCTTTGTTCTTAGGTGTATCCTCACTTCAAGGAGGTGTGTTGGTAAAGGGCCTTTCTTCATGGTCAAGGCTGAAATTTGCTTTTCATTTTGAATCTGATGTGAATGGCTTTCCCCATCCAAAGAGAAGTTAGTTCCCTTGAAAGATCCCATAAGAGTGAGGAGATTTTTGCTTTTTATTGGTACAAACCCTGCAACTCGACACACAGTGGGAAAGAACGAAGACTGCCTTGCTACTATGGGCTTAAAAACCAACATACTATTAATGGGTCTGGTAAGAGACACTGTCTCTGACTAATCAGACTAGGTTCCCAGCAGCGAGGTTCACCCACCCCAGGAGCCCCATGTGGGACAGAAATCAGCCTAGTGGGATTGGAAATGCCCTGGGGAATGGAGGTGATCCCCTCCACTTGGCTTGCTGTGGGCAGTAGCACTAGGAAATTTAGGGAAGGGTGCAGCTTAAAACAAACACAAGTTCCCCCAGCTACTGCCTGCTTGTCTCCCTGATCCCCCCCTTAAACACCAGCACCAGGCCCTGCTCTGGTGAGGTGTACAATGGACCAAATCAGTGTCTGCCCAGAGGAACTCTTCCCGACCAGGGACTGCTCTCCCAGTGTTAAGTGGAAGTCCATACAAAGCCTTGTGTACTTTAGCCAGTTTGATTTTTCTGCTTCCCTGCTACAGCACTGTTTTCTCCTTTTTTCAAAGCTCTGGTAATTTGCTGTATCATCTGGTCCCCCGAGCAACTGCTTATTTCATCTTGGGAAGGAAATTCATTTAGCAGTGGTTTTAAAATTCTCATTCTGTGCCCCATAATGGGATAATGTATGCGCTACCGAAGCCATGAGTAATTAGTCCATTGTGCTACTAAACAAAATCTTAGCACCCAGGGTTTTGATAACCTCAAATAGGAAGTCTTTTGTTACTGATTTTTTTCTGTGCTTCATTTATTGGTCATATATGCTCTTTATGTCTGGTATTTTTTGACCGGTTGACAATTTTCATTTCTAATGAAGAAAAAGGCTCTGTGAATTCACGATAACCAAAGGACTCAGATAAGTGAATTTCACCGGGTCATTACATCATAATAACACTAACAAAATAAAAGAAAGAAATCCAAATATCCTCACTGTCATTCAGATGAGGTAGCAGCTCTGTGGCTGAATATCTGAGCCTCCAAGAATGTCTCTGTCTTCCTAAGGAGTCCTTGAGTTCTGGCTGCTTATTTTAAATATTCTGATTTTTTTCCCTCAGGTTCATAAAAGTGTGCCAGTAATTTTATGAGATATTTACCGGATAATGTTTGTGTTTGTTCTCTTTCACTGGTCTGGATTCTGATATCAAGATACCTTTGCACAGATGGTCAAAGTCCTCCTACTCCAGCCAGCTCCTGCTATTATCCTGGCAAGTGAAACAGCTCTGAGAAGACTTTCCTGATAAATCCAAAGCCATTTAAACTTCCAAAATGGCTTTTTCAGTTCCAAGAGAGAGCAATAACTATTTTAGCTACATGCTCCATTAGCCTAGTTATGGTTATGACCGCACTAAGGCTAAGAGCTTCATCTAATAAAATGCACAGTTTGAGCCTCAGGAACATTTCTAGTAGTGAAGAAAATATGAATATTTATCAGAGGCCAGATTTAGCTCTTTTAAAAGGAGGGAAAAAAAAGGTGTGGAGGGGCTAACCATGAACCTGAGGTGGAATACCGACGTCAACGGCCAGTTGCATACCCTCACTATTCTGCTTTGTGTTTCTTCTTGATTCCCAAACCACAACAGATAAGGAAGATGCTAAATACAGGGCTGCGTGCATGGTTTTCAAGGTGCCCTGTGGTATCACAGGTCCTGGATCCTGCCACCTCTCTGCTCTGTCTGTGCCAGGGAGCTTGACCTTGCCTGGTGAGCAGCACAGAACTGCCAGCCACTTCTGAGGCCAGAAAAGAGGTGTTTAGGTTTTACAAATATTTGTCCTGCTGCACAAGCAGCCTGCATCTCACACTGCCCTTTGGGAAAGCAAGCATTAAATTAGTTATCAAAGGCTGAGCAGAGACTGCCACCTCTCTGCTCTGTCTGTGCCAGGGAGCTTGACCTTGCCTGGTGAGCAGCACAGAACTGCCAGCCACTTCTGAGGCCAGAAAAGAGGTGTTTAGGTTTTACAAATATTTGTCCTGCTGCACAAGCAGCCTGCATCTCACACTGCCCTTTGGGAAAGCCAGAAAGAAAGGTTATAGAAAGTTGTGGGCCAGCTGGCCCATATTTTCTCATTCTCCCCTTTGACATCTGGCAGCATTTTGTTTCCATCCCCGAATCAGATATGCTGGTTGGTTAATAAACTCAGGTGCAGAGAAGCAGCTTGCCTGATGAAAATGAGTCATTACATTTCACTATCCCTGACCAGAATTTTGATTGCCACCAACATGATTAATAAAATTTTTCTTACCATTGCTTAAAGAAGTGCCCAGTAATATGGGAAACATAAACAGGCTTTAAACTGTCAGCAAAGATGAGGGGTAATGAGTGACTGAAGGAGAGGCATCATGAGGGGAGGTCTGACGTTTTATAAATGCCTCAGTGAACAAGCTGGTGGAAAAGGAAACAAACAGCTCAGTGACGAACTGGACACACAACTCTGCATCGGGTGGAGCTGCAAGGCATGGAGATTATTCAGAGAAATGTGGGGGACTGGAAAATAAAATCAGACCTGAGATATCTTGGAGGAAGGAATATCACCCCTCCTCTCATCAGCAGAAAGAACAAGCTTGGAGGACCTAACTTGAGCCAGATGTTTGTACTGCTTTATCAAATAACTCTATTTCAACAACTAAATACAGTTGAACAGACTGTAGATGAATGTCAATATGCCAAGCGTGAAGGAATTGCATAAGGGTCTCAGAAAGTACTTCGAAATAATAAGCATTTTGACTTCTTTGTGTTTGCCACTTCAGACACTCGGTTTGAACTGGCACTGTGGAAAGAAGCAGGACTCAAGGATGAAAAGGGTGGGGAGCATGGTTTCCATAGATGTGCACGGCTGTGCAGCTTTCCCAAGCACAACGTGCTGCACGGAGGGAAGTCTGTGTCAGCCCAGCCAGCCGCGCTGTCGCCTGAGCTATTCTAGCCTGGGTTTTGGGGGGGCTTGGGCCTTGTTACTTCAGTGACCAGGAAAGGGCTAGCTTTGGCAGGAGCTTCTCCTGTGCTGCGGGTGTGCTATGTCAGCCCAGGGTTTGAATCCTGCCTGCAGCTGAAGCCCTGGATCACTGGGAGCTCTCCTGTGGGGAGCAGGCAGCGTTGGGGCTGGCAAGGAGCTCTGTGTCGACGGCTGCTAGCTCAGACCTCCTGCTTCCATTGGGGCATTTGCCACCCTCCCATCACCCTCCCTCCATTACGTTTGCCTTGGTACTTCTGCAGTTATGCCTACAACACTCCTTTTCTTGTTATCTCAAACAGTATCTTCTCTGTATCTTTTGGCAAGGTAGATGAGGAGTTGTGGGTCAGCATAATCAGTGCCCTCCTGACTTGTGCCTGTCAGAGGAAATTTCTTTTTGCCAACACAAGGGAAAAACAGAGGTTTGTTTTCTCCCTAGTACAAGTCTCTTCTCAGAAGCTGGTCTTTTTGGTATATGATCCGCAGGTAAAGGCTGCAGACCTGTCAGCCCTACAGCCCAGGACATGTGTGGGGTGGGCATGTGTGCCCTTGCCGCGGTCCTGAGCAGAAGGATTATCATAATTACTGTCATCCAAGGAGGGTTTCAAGGACTCAGCATTAGAAGTTATGTTTCCAAAGCGCTGGTGGACTTCAAGGTTTGAATGATTTGAATCCCCTGATAGTTTTGACATTTTCTTCTTGGTACTAGCAGGGAAGATTGCCCCTGCCATTAGGCTGGGAGATGTTTTGACTTTCCAACACGAGAGAGAAGGAGAGAAATTGTCCATGGTCAAGGCCAGTTCTTCAGTGGTGCCTGCAGATCACAGAACTTCAGACTAGGAGCTTTGCTTTACTTTCCATCTGCTTTCTGACCAAAGTCAATACTTGTTTTCACTTCTCATCTTTTGGGGTATCAAATTAAAGACACTCTCTCAGCATGCTCTGCTTACTCAATCAAACTTTTTTTAGTTTCTAATTGTCAGAAGAAAATCTCAAAGTTTTTGCCTCCTCCTTCTGCTTCTCAATCTCTCCCCATTGAAGCAGTAACCAACAGAAGTTGCTGGAACCATCTTTATGGTCAACATGAACTGCAAAATGAAGTAGTCTCACCTCGGTGCCAAGGAGCTGCATTTCAGAGGCTTTTATTCCTTATCTCCTTCTCTTGTGCTATATATTTGGATGATTCTTTGTAGCAGAAAGGGCTTTTGATAGTATTCCTGCTTGTCCTTTGTTATTTTGGGGTTTCTGCATTCCTCCACTCACACCATTTGCTCCTTTGCTCTCTGAACGCCATCCAAAGCCAAAGTGAACCTTTTCACCAGCTTCAGTGAGATCTCAGATGATGTCCACGCTGTCCCACCCACTGCACCCAGCTCTTGCATCCAAGCCCACTTTCCCCATGGCAGTCCTTCCTTTTTCACTCTACCTCTCCTCCCATCCCTCAGGCTTCCTCATCAGCCTGCTCACTGCCTTTGCTGTTCTCAACACCAGCCAGTTTCTTGCATTCCCCCACCCATGTGGTACATGATCTCCTTTCACCCCCTGCTGCAAACAGGTTGGTCACCTCTCCTGCCACGTTCTCTGTCTGGCCCTCACCCATCAGTCCTGGCACTTGCTCCTCCTCAGCTGCAGCCAGACAAGTCTCTCCTTCCGGAACTCTGTGATCATTGAAAAAAGACATGGCAAAGAGACTCCCTGTTCTCATTTTCAGGACTTGGCTCCATCCTGAAGGAGCTTGGCTATTCCTAGGGTGCTTGGTTTCTTCAGGGTGGGTGGGTGGAAATGCTCCCTGAGAGGCCCACACTGGCTGGGATGGGAAGCAGCCAGGAGCAGGCATGCACCCAGCTAGGACAGGTTACCAGCAAAGCTTTAGCTGTGGAGGCCTTGCATCTTTTAGTCAGGACATGAGAGTGTGGTTTTTCAGGTAGCCTGGATTTGCAGCTCTGCATGGGCAGAAGGCAGCCCCGAGCTGATGGGGGCAGTGTTGGCACCTCCAGACGGGTCACAAATCCAGCCAGAAGGGTCGGAGGGACAAGAACCTTACAGGAAAAATTAGTAGAAATTTTGAAGCTCGGAAGCTTCAGGGGCTTTATAGTCTTGTTTTTGTCAAAACAGCAAGAGCAGCTTGGTTTTATTCTCCTTCCAGAAAAAAAGAAATACCCAGCCTGTAAGAGCCAGAATGGGAATCTGCAACCTGAACAGACAAGAGCTGCCATTCTTCTGAACATCTCACTACGGCATCTCATAACAAGAATTTTGGGCAGTGTTAACAATGCCAAATGTACTCGGGAAACCTGTCAGAGAGATTGGATGTCAGCTGTAGAGCAAAATACAACTCCAGCCTAATTGTGGGCCATCAGGAAGAGCCTCATGAATATGTATGAATAGTTGAAAATATGCCGTGACACCCAGCTAATTCTTAAAAATGTAGATAACTGTGCAGTCATGGTGAAGACTGATAAAATGTGTGATTACTTGGAAATGGGAAGTAACTTGTAAATGTTTGAACTGTTAAGGCATGTGGAATGATAGGAGATAATTTTCTACTCAATAACATTCTTCCAACTTCAGTTATGGTGGCTCCATGATGCCTCCAAGACATTTCTCTGGATTTCCTGTGCCAGATGAAATGTTGCTGATAAAATATCAGACTGTGTGTGGGAGACTCTAAAAATATCTATGTAAGCCCAGAAACAAAATGCTTCGGTAAAGAAAAGTATTTTCTTTACAACTTATCATTGAATAGGATGGAGGTAGCTGGCAAGGTTTATGTTTGGGTGCGGCAGGGGCAACGGATCTGACTGGAGGAACTGGAACAGTTACAAAGAGGTTTGAAAAACACGCAATTGAAAATCGGTTGCATTTCTGCAACCTGTATGTACTCCCTGTGCTAGGGCAGAGGAGAACCCCTTATCGCCGTGCTCTTCCCAGTTTATGGCTGCGTCTGTTCACCTAGAATTGTTCTGGAAAAGCATAATTCCTTTGAAATGTAGTATTTATTCAGGAAGCAATCACAGTCAGCACCACTCCAAAGGTATGTTGCAACAGTCCTACGATATTTAATCCTTCCAAAGACATTTGTCACTATCTGGTATTAATGTATGTCTTAAAGACCTTTTTGTATATCCTGTTAAGTTACCAAAATGCAGAATTGAGGGATATAAATAGAAAAATTATCAACGAACAATGCTATGGGAAGGTCAAATGTACTAAAACATTCTCAGCTGAAATGCTGAGGAAATTTTCATCAATTGGAGCTCTGCTGAACAACCCTTTGTAACAATTTCTTAAAAATATTTCCTTGCATGTGCTATAAATTGATATTCTTCTGGAACTATCATGCAAACCTCACAGTAAATAAAAACTATTATATCAGGATGACTGCAGTTTGCCTGGTTTTAGAGGTTAACTTCTGCAACCCAGGTTTTGAGGGGAGTTTTAAGTATTTCTGCTTACTAGGTGAATTGTTTTGTATCATATACTACTCCATTTTTCCGAGGAGCTTTTGTGAGGACAGGGCAGAATGCATTTGGCTTTTTACTATCGGGGCTGAAGTGTTTAAGTTGTTGAATGACTTGTACCTGTCATGCAAGACATTCAAAGTTTTTCATCTCTGGGAAGAGGAGCACACCACGGCTCTCCAGGGTCTGCCAGTCAGTCCACAGCTGGTGTGGGAACGACGGCCCAAGGGGCTGGGGCTTGTGCACGGCAATGCACAAAAAAGCCATTGAAACTGTGACAAAAGATGTTTGTACTCCAAATGCACTTATGTTCCCTGGGTTTAGTACGTTTTATCTGGCTCCATTGAAACAAAAATAATTCTGAAGTTGCACGGCAAGGAGGAAGTCTCGTTCATCTTCTAGGAAACCACTTGAATGTCTGCATATATGAAAACAGCTAATAGAGAGCAAAGCAATCATTCCTTGGCAGGCTTGAAAGCAGGTGGCTCGTGTTATGAGTACCAGATATGCCACCGAGGGTTTCTGTGTAAAACCAGCCATAGGTCCAGGCCCGTATTTCCATTTTGCCTTTGCGAACAGGCTTACATCTGTTGGGTCTGGCTGGCTGCATCTTGCACCATCTGAATTTGCACAACAGAAGGGGAGAAAGCCTTGCTTGTAGAGGGATTTCTGCCTTGCTCTGGACCATGCGACCCTTCTAGCTCCCTCCCTAAACCCTTCCCAGTGCAACAGTCTGAATGAGAGGTTCATTGATTGAATCTCCTGCGCTACCTTGCCTGCCCTAGGAGAGAAGACCATGTCTGTGCAGCTTACACACAGACTGAAGAGGGCAGAGTGTTGCCCTGCCTTGCAGGTACTACTGGAGAGAAACTTATCATGCATAGTGAAGACCAAGCCAGCCCAGTAAGGCCCAGTAAGTCACTTACTGGTATATCAGAGTGTGTCATCAAGGTTAATTTCATTAGCTAGTGAGACAGTCTTTGGGATTGTGGTTGGAAGGTGCCTTTAAATGCATCCTTTTCTTACTTGTGGTACAGGGGGACAATCACCTTCCTGCAATCCCAAGAAATAGTGCATGCAAAATCTGTATTGCATTTTGTGAATCACAAGTGTGGCCAGAGTCTAGTCTAAAAAGAAATGGATCTGTCTTCTCAATAGGAAGTAAGGAGGGTGCAGAAAAGATGTTTATCTGCAGGCTCTTAGCATTTTGATTCTCTGATTCTCCTGCAGAGTTTTCCCCACATCAGCATCTCGTGATCTGGCTGTACCATCTAACCCAACACCCATTCCCCTTTGTTTTCTATGGAGGTGGAAGAGAGCCTTCGTTCCCTTGGAAAAGGAACTTTCTTCCTGCTAGTGGTTATGTAATCCCAGAATTTGGCTCCTTGATCTTTTCTCTCCCCAGATTAACAAGCTCTGTCTGTGCTGTTTAGAGGAGGGGCCCTGGGAATGACAGAAATGGTTGTGTCTTGTCTTGTTCCTGATGTGTGACTGATGCAAACTATCTCCCTGGGCACAGTGTATTTGGGTACTTAGGGTCTGGTGCATCTGGTTGCTGTCTGCCAGGGTGAGTCTGGTTTTGAAGGTGGCCTTTTCCCTGTATGGTTGGTGGAGATACAGCGACTCCAGGGATCAGTGCTGAGTGACATCTCCTGTATGAATGTGGCCCTGGGAAACTTTCCCTGGCTGATATCACAAATCTGCATTTCTACTTGGTCTAATAGTATCTCTCCTCTAACCGTCAACACAGAGAGCTTGGTCTTCCCCCTAAGCTGTATCTTCTTCAGGTACTGGGCAAACACCTTCATCCTCACGCTTGCAGTCTGGGCATCATCCTCAGGCTGGATGTCCCTGCAGGTCCTCACACCAAGATGATGCTCATGTCTTGCAGATTCCTCCAGTGTAACTTCTCCACATTTCTGTCTGCCTATTCTCCCTCCTAAAATTATTATCCAGATTTTCAAATGTCTCGATTACTGCAAGGTTATTGCCCTACCAATATGCACCCAGAGTCTGCTAAAAACCTTGTTTTCCTAGCTTGCTCTTTTGAACATGCTGGTCTGTCTTTATCCACCTGACCATCAGCTTCCCCCCTCTCTTACAAAGATATTCCATTCCTGTCCTGGGCATCTCTGCTGCCGTTAGCAGGAGTTCATGAAAGATCCATAGATGGCCTTAAGACACAATAGACCTGATGTAATCTATGGCCCAGAAAAACTGACCCACCGGTTGCTGGGAGCTGGAGGGCTGTCCCAGAGGATTCAGGGCTGGCTGATTATCTGGAGTTTTCAGTCTTAATCTCAGCATCTGCTTCTGGTTAGTCTGGACCTTAGATGGTGTGTTGGAGGGACCTCTGCTCCAACCCAATATAGCTGTTCTTACACACTGACAAAGTGGCACTTGACTTAAAGGCTGATGTTAGTGAAATCTCAGTGCCTTTGGGACCATACATACCCTTGCTGTCCAGCCCTTCTGTCTCCTACAACTTCTTTGAAATTCAGGAGGAAAAAAACAGGTATGAAAATCTAAAGAGAGAAAACTAACAAAAAGTTTAAATTTTTGAAAATTTTGTGTATTTTTGCTTTATTCAGCAAAGTTCAGAACAATTTCTGTTTACATAATGTTAAAATAACAAAACACATCAAATTCTTCATCATTTAGGTACTGGGCTTGGCTTAGGATTTGCCTTAAAAAACTGTGCCTTAATTCAGTCTCCTGGTTCCATCCTGCAGACAGGACTGATTACTTTAGAAGGGATTTCTCCTTTGACAGTCTAAAAATATAAGCCAAGAATATAAATAATGTCTCTTCTAAGGGAATATCTCTGGAAACAATAGAGCTTGATAAAACAAGACAGGATGTATGGTTAGTGTTGGAATATCATTTTATTTTTCATATACACAGACAGAGATTTTGTTAGTACGTAAGGGTTGGTCTTCCACTTAGGGTGGAGGAGTCCCCATGGCAGTGCTGGCCCACACACATTCCAGGAAATCAGACACGGGGCAGGTTGTAGAAGAGTTTTACCTTGTAATGGAGATTTCTTCCCAGAACGAATCGCTTTTCCAGTCTAAAGCTAGTAGAAGCTGGTCCTGAAGTTTTGGGCATGCCTCAGTGCCAACAGCCCCATGAACTCTGGGTATATTGTTATATAAATCACAGTCTCATATTGTGGTTTTTTGGTAATTGACATACAAAACAGAGAGAATGCAGTCTAATACCACTGTAAAGATTTCTTTATATCAATTAAAGGTGTCTTTATATAGATTAAAGGTGTCTTTTGAAGCATATTATGTTTTTAACATGGCGTTGGTTATCTCCAAATACAGACTGCAGCAAAATGCAAGAAGAGGAGAGAGAAACTATCACGTGTGTGTGACTTTCCTGCCCCTGCACAACACTGATGCTGCTGGGAGCTGGGCGCCTGTTTGGCCATACAGTCGCTCCCATGCTCTCCTTTCCTCCCCAAAAACGGGGAGTAGACCTTTGCTCACGGCCATGCATGCCCTGCATTTTACACCCACCTTGAGCTGGAACCAGTGCTCAGACCTCACACACACTGGAGCAGATGCCAGTGGGGCAGGGAGGAGGAGTGTGTGGCACTCAGCAACACACTCAGCAGTGGTGATATTTTGGCACAGAATCAGAGTTGCAGAGAGATGCAATGCTTCTGCCTGGGCACTGTCAGGTCCCACCCTGCTTCCTGCAGGGGCTGGGGTGGATGAGGTCACCCTGAACAGTTCACAGACAATGACAGACCTGGATATTGGCTCCAATTAGAGCAGCCTTCACTCTTTCTTGGGACAGACCAGACCATCTCCTGCTTTCTCTCATGCCTTGCCTCCATGGCAGCTTGTCTCACTCCCTGGTCCTGTGGCTACAGCCACTTCCATGCATCACCCTCACACCCACATCCTCGCTGGTGGGACACTCAGGTGCAGTGCTTGGGACAGGGACCTCTCAGCACCCCTAACTGTTGCCCATCAACAGGTTAGAGCTGGTCCTATTTCTTGGCAGGAAGGGATGGGAAGTGTACAGGACCCAAGGAAGAAGTTGCTTCAGCAGCACAGTGGTGAAGGAGCTCCCCTGAGGGAGGGAAACACTTGTGTGGGTTTCTTCACCAGAGGACACAGCTTCAACAATAGTACTGCCTCCCTTGCCTGCCCATAAATTGGTGCTGGTCACATTTTCAGGAAATGAGCTTTCAGCTTTTCCATCCAGCTGGCTTTTTTTTTTGCCAGGGGTGAAGGCTCTGTCTGAGGAGGTGGCAGATGTCTGCCTGCGTCCCTGCTGCTGGTGAGCAGAGATCTCAGCTGGATGGGCAAGAGCTTCACCTCTATCATGGGCTTCAATACTTGCTCTGGTGGGGGAGCCACTGGAACTTGAAATTGAGTCTCCTTCAACCTCACAATTGTTTGGCAATGCAATACCATAGCCTGCTTCTCTTGCTTATTTTTGTCACTTCTTCGTGTTGGGAGCACTGTGTCAGCTCTTCAAAAAACTAGTACCACATAAGCTGCAGTCCCTGGTCCTTGCTCAGGGGATGCAGGCTGCACTGTCTTGTGTGCTGTGTGGCACACTGAGCGGTGGCTGCCGTTTCCATCAGACATATGTGGGAGGCTCAGAAGAACCAGAAGCCATTGGAGGAATCAGAAGGGAGGACTCTTCTTATTATTAGCTATGTCAACTGATGACAGTTGCGCCTCAGGCGTCCACCCACACCACTTCCTACTCCTTTGAACCAGCTGCTTGGCTCGGCTCAGTGGGGAAATGCTCAGCCAGAAGCTCATAGTCCACGTCTAACACCTCAGTGTGAAATTAAACCATCCTGTCACTGGAGCAAGGATGAAGACATGACTGGAGTCTGCAATTGGTGTGGTGATGGGGAGGAAGGGCTGCCCAAAGCCAGGACCAAGGGGCTGCAGGGAAGTCAGTGGACCAGTGGCTTTGCTGGACACGCATCACAGCAAAGTCTTTGCTGAGCTCCCTGCCTTTTCGTCCCCTCTGATTTCTGCTCACTTTTCTTTCCTTTTCCGCCTCTCCTATGTTTAAGATTCTATTCAACCTTGCGCTTCTAGGAATTTCTTAGCATTTGGGCTGAGATCCAGGACAGCTCTTCCTGTTTGCAAATTGATTTAGTCACCTCTTGAGTTCTTAGCATACGTACCATGCATTACCTGGCAATGTTAATTCCTACATGGGTTCTGCCAGGGGAACTAGAAATAGATGAGAAATTGGAGTCATTTCAGGAACCTTCTGCACAGAAAGCCTGGTGGTTCGTCATGGCTATCAAGCCTAGTGAGGATTCCCCAGTAGCATAGAAACAGAGAATTTTTTTAAAAAAATGATACATGATTAAGTTTTTCTTGGGTTCCCCTTGTAATGGTGTTGGTGCCCTTAATGCTGCAGTCGGGTATCTCTGAGAGAACTTTTGTTTCTTTAAAACTCAGCCGTGCGCGTTGTGTTCCCTAGCTCTGTTCTGTGACATCCCAGTCATCTCCTGGAAATCTCTGCGACACAAGAGGCAGCAATCCAGGAGCATGAATAATGCAGGCATTTCCAGCCCTGGTCTGTGGAGAAAAGGGGCCTGATCCCACCCTGAGCAACCAGACAACACTGCAGGATATGGGCTTGTGAGCTGCATCCATGCTGCTATGCACCATGAGGACGTGCAGCAGAAGACCCTTCCTCCATTCTCCCACCCCTTGTGTTAAACCTGTTCAACAGCCTGTTTAAAGGGTGATAATTAGCAGTGAGATGCATTATGCTCCCTGTGTCACGCTCCTGGAGGTGTGCAGTGGTGTTTCACCCACGAGCAAGGTGTCTTGGGGATCTCCCCGCATGCTGGTCAACATGTGGTTTGCCACTGCTCTCCTTGCAGTGACTGTTGCTTCTCTGGCTCATGGGGTAAATGGTGTTTTTATCCTTGAGGAGGGTTTAAAAACCCCACCTGAACTTAGTGAGTGAACTTTTATAATCTACTAAGTACTTTATAGATTTTATGGTATTTTAGTTTTATAAGGTAAGCCTGGGAAAGAAAAAAAGAACTCTATCACCCAAGTCCAGGCTGCCCTTAGGTTTTGTCTGCAGGTGGGATGTGCTGTCAGCTCTGCTCTTTGGAGCAGGAGGAAGGACACCCACTGAGCATCAGTGTCCGGTTAAGCTGCTACTGAGAGGTAGTCAGAGGATAGGTGCCTTTCCCCGGCATCTTGACAGCCCTTTCTTTAAACCTCCCTCCAAGGTGATCCTCCCGTGGAGAGAGAGGCTTACTTAGCTGCTGGTGAGTTACAGCAAAGACTTAAGAGATTTTAAAATGATCCCTGCCACTGAC
>NW_010399313.1:26808-30888 GCF_000710305.1 Buceros rhinoceros silvestris | reverse complement strand
TTTTTTTGTTTTTATTTTTTTTTTTTTTCTGGCCTCTCCTCTCCTCTCCTCTCCTCTCCTCTCCTCTCCTCTCCTCTCCTCTCCTCGGTGTTACGACCTTACACCTCAGGCAGTGCCACTCACCCTGGTTGGAGGGCAGAATGGGTATCCCCTGCCGAGGAAACCCTGTGCAGGGCAGTGGACTGGGGGCCCTACTGCCTGTACTGACTGCGCCTGATCCAGTGCAGGTGACTGTCACGTCTCCCAGGAGACCTCGAGGCAGCAGAGCCATTTTCCTCTTAATACATAGGGCTGTGCCAAGCTGGAGAACAACACTTCTATTTTAACAGCATGAATTCCCGGTTGCAGGAGCTGTTCAGCACAAGGTGTCACTTCAAGTAAGAAGGCAAAGGCAGTAATAGGTGGGTGGATGGCAGTGGGCAGTACATTGGTGCCTGGGGCCAAGGACAGGTCAACCCAATGCATGCTGAAGATGTCCATCAGGTGGCAGAGGAAAAAGCAAAGTACCTGGTGTGCCTCACTGCAATCTTAGCCTGACACAGTTCAAATAAATCCTCTGCCAGGGATTGTCTTTGCTGCTAACTTTAAATAGTAACATCTTCATTAACCTAAGCCTTCTCCTGAGCCTCATGGCTGCTTTCCCTGACGAGCCTGTTCTGTTACTCCTGTCTCAGACCGACAGTTCAATCCTTTCTACACCTGCACTGATGCTAGCAGCATTAAGGGCTGCAGAACCAGGAGGTTTAAAGCCATCAAGTGTGGTCCATGGGCCACAGAGATTAGCCCTAGGGAAATGTGTCCGGTGCTCCCAACAGAGCACCATCAGACCAAGTATCACAGCTACTTTTTACAAAATATTTCTTTCTCTTTCCTTCTCTTTTATATGCACAGGCAAAAACATTGGTTTTGCAAGAGCCCCTGTCAATACTCAACACAAGGCCAGCTTGTCTGTGAACAGGCTGCACTAGAGGTGTGTTGGGAAGAGCCCTGCAGCACCAGTGCCCCAGCAGAGGTGGTGGTCATGAAAACACCTGCTCTTCTTCCTGGGAAGCCCAAGGAGGTGGCAGGGGGCAGATGCTTGCCTGTGCTTCAGGGGCTGGGCTCCTACCCAAGAGCCTGGGCATTGCCCAGGTTGTAGATGTTTCTGCTTTACTCCATTTCCATTGCAGGGAAAGCCACGACCTTTCTCTTTGACTTCCTTTTGCACATCAAAGCCTTCCTGGAGGAACTGGCAACTTTGTCTAGTGTAATTATTCTGTTAAATTCACTGTGTATCAGAATCAGTTTAATTTGTCAGTTCAGAGACCTCTGGTCCTGGCAAGGGGAGGGATGCTGGGGAGTCACAGTCAGAGTTCTCCAGACACAACTGTGGTTGAGCTGCCTCTTATGGATGGCTGCAAAAGGCCCAGTTAGGCTCAGACCTTGGATACCAAAAGCTATTGATGTCTTCCTTTACTTATGTAGTATTTGCTTTAAATGGGAGTATAAAAGCTTCTGGAGTGGTGTTATACCATGAATGACTCTTGAGCAAGTTATGGCACATGCAGACAGGGTTGTAAAGCCTTTAGTGTCATGGCTCAGGCTCTAATTCATTTAGGAATCACAGCTGCCCAGTGGAAACTACAATTTAGGGATTAGAGATTATGCCAAATGAGCTAGGCAAAAATGAGAAATGCACCTAGCTTTCTGCTGGAACAAGGTGCCAGGTTATCAGTAGGATCACCCAAAGCTTTTTGTGTCCTCTCTGCCCTAGTCCATCCCTCCATCATCCCCAGTACACGTTACCACTATCCCCCTTCTCCCTAACTAATAACAAGGAAAGCCAAAACCAGTGAGACACCTTGCTGCAAAGAGCCAGGGCAGCTGTGTGGGTGCCAGCAAGCATGGTGTGGTGCCCACAGCAACAGCAACTCTCCGGTCTTTGCTGGGAACTGCCCCAGGTGAACAGTGAACCCAGCAGCCTCAGATACAGGACCTGATGCAAGGGTGAAAACTTCCACTGGCAATCAGTCATGTCACAACCTGCTCCCAGGACTCTGTACTTATTTCATCCAAAGAACAAACATATTAAAGTATGTAATCCTACCCTTGAAACTGGCTCAGATACGCCAGACTCCTTCTGCCTCCACTTATGCCTCCAGGCTGATTCTCCACATCTGGGTGGCCAGGGGGATGAGCTGGGTCAATTTAAGTGTGAGATGCTTCACCACTACAGTGTCTTGTACTTAAGGGGTGATTTCAAGCCTCACCAGGCAGGTCATAAAAGTCCCATCATTGTGGGTGTGGTCTTCCCTGGGGACAGGGTATACTGCTGCTGTGTTTCATAAAGCCACAGCAATTTTTGGTGTTATGAACTGCAGGTGGTGACAGCCCCTGTGGAGCCATGAACTGTGCCCATCACCTCCACATGGCGTCTGAGAGGGTCCTGAAAACACCCCAATACCAAAAAAAGCTTGGATGACCTCCAGTGAACACACTGCAAAGGATGAATCCTACAGCTCCCTTGACTGCAAAGAAGCAGCCGGATTTCAGCAGAACAATGACAATTCACATCCACTGAGAGATCTGAGCTGTAGTGTTTGTTTCTCTCCTAAACTGCCAAAGAACCTCTCAGCATACTGACTGGGGAGTACAGATCCACCTGCTGAGCCAAGTAAATGCTGAAGGAACGGAGTAATTTAATTCCTCTCTTTTGCCAGACTGAAGCAAACTAACAAAAAGCCCATTCATCTCTTTAATAAAACCTTTCCTCCCTTTTTGTAATCAATAGCGGTCAGATCTCTTATGCAACACAAGGCTCTAATTCAGATGAGTAAAAAATGTAATGTAATTTTGAGAATCTATAAATGCTCTAAATGTGTTGTATTTAATAATGTCAATCCTTCCTAATTAGGAAGCAGAAAAATTAACTTCTATGACCATTAGGAATGATGTATACTATTCCAGAGAAAACACCAGTAATTTTATCTCCCTATATATTGGCAGATTCAGTGCCTTCTGACAGTGAAGAACACACAGAATCATAGAATTGTTTTGTTGGACAAGACCTTTAATATCATCAAGTCCAACTGTTAATCCAGGTCTGCCAAGTCACCACTAAATCATGTCAAGAAGAACCACATCTACACATCCTTTAAATACTTCCAGGGATGGGGACTCCACCTCCTCCCTGAGCAGCCTGTTCCAATACTTGACAATCCTTTCAGTGAAGAAAGTTTTCCTAATATCCAACCTAAACCTCATCTGGCGCAACATGACACCATTTCCTCTAATTCTATCACTTGTTATTTGGGAGAAGAGACCAACCCCCACCTCACTACAGCCTCCTTTCAGGTAGCTGTAGAGAGCAATAAGGTCTCCCCTGAGCCTCCTTTTCTCCAGGCTAAACAACCCTGGTTCCCTCAGCTGCTCCCCATCAGACCTGTGCTCTAGACCCTTCACCAGCTTTGTTGCCCTTCTTCGGACATGTTTCAGCACCTCAATGCTCTTATAGTGAGAGACCCAAAACTGGGACACAGTATTGGAGGTGCAGCCTCACCAGTGCCAAGTACAGAGGGACAAACACTTCCCTAGTCCTGCTGGCCACACTATTTCTAACACAAGTTTCCTAACCCTTTACTGTGCTAAAATAGCCATTTAAAAATAACTTTCAAGGTGAGCCGTGATTCAAACCTTCCCATTATTCCTCAAACTCATTGCTCAGTAGGCTAACCTGACCTTGAAAAGCTGGCTCACAGATTTTTGGTAGTTTTTTTATCAAAAGCTCTGTTTCAAGGCTGGAGAGTGTTTCATTCCCAAAGCATAGCAAATCATCCAGGAGAGCATGAAAGTGTCTCTGGGTAATCTCTCTTTTGTAGGGTAATTTACTTCAAAATTAGCAGAGAGAGGTGTTTATGGACTCCCTTGCCATCTCTCTCTGCTGGCTCAGCAACAGATTCTCAGTCCTTCCAAGTCCCAGCCGACAATTCAGACTCCTCCCAAGGACTGTGCAATAAAGGTTGGAGGGTGGGGGATATCACAGCTCTGGGCAAGCCCCTGGAGCTGGTCATGACTGGGGCTGCTTCTAAGCACCAAACTGCA
>NW_010399313.1:25168-26676 GCF_000710305.1 Buceros rhinoceros silvestris | reverse complement strand
CACCCCCCCGCCCAGTTCCTTCCACATGCCACATGCAGGACATGAGCAGTAACCTGTGAATCTGCAAATCCTGGAGATCAGTGCAACTTGGTCTATTCCCGAGCATTGCTATACCATTTAGTTTTGCAAGCAAAAAGCAGCCTCAGCTGCCCAGTTGAGCCCAAGCTGCACTTTGCCTCCTCTTTCCTGAACCCAGCCATGGCTGGAGAAGTGGAGATAAACTGCAGTTACTCTCAGGGCAGGAGCTGCCACCACCAGCAGTGCAGAGATGGTCCAGAGAAGAAGCTAAAGCCTTTGCCTCCACACCATAGAGTGGACTTTGTAATTTAATTCCTTTATAGTCATCCACACATCCAAGGAAGACCTTAACATAGATACTCCAGCAAATAGGGCTGCCAAATGGCCCCTGCGTAACTAAATAGGTGCCCAGTGCTGTGGACAGTCCCTGCCTGTGGCTGCTGGACCCAGGGACGCAGCCTCTCGGCAAGCGGGCGAGTGACACCTCATCATACAGATTTTTGTGAGGGATTTACTAAGTGGAGGTAATTAATGGCTAAAGAATGACATTTAAACATATGTTTGATACTTTCTCCTGGAATTAGGACAGAATTACACTAGTTTGCATTCTGATTAATTCCTTTAGCCGGCAACTGACTTCAGATTTGCGTAAGCAGTGTAGTTCATGCTTTCTGCTATCAAAAACCAAAAAATGGGATATTTTTCAGCTTATTATTTTGCTTTCAGTATTTCAGCTAATTTCCACAGTGTATTTGTTCAAGAACATACAATGCATTGCCAGATCAATCATTAATGCGAGCTCAATAGAATAGTGTCAGAATGATGATGACATCTCGTTTGTGTGAATTTCAGCTTTTCTGACAAAAATAAATACCCTGAGCCCCATCTGTAATCTTTTTTGATCCTGCACGTTGCTTTATGCCCTAAGGACCACATGATTTGGCCTGTGAAACTGTATTTATGGTTCGTCCCCTGGGTAGGAGCGTTTGCTCCTGGAGCCCATTGCTGGCACATTCAGTGCTCGCTTTTAAGCCTGTTTATCCAAACCAGAAGTTTGCAGCTCCTGTAATAGAAACATCATAACATTATGAGTGCTCCGAGGTGGAGCTCATGCTCTCTGAGGGCTCTTGTGGGATGTTCTGGAGTACATGCATCTGCCAGTCGCCGCTTTCAGCTAAGCAGGATAGAAACAAAAGCACAGGCAAATTAATTAGGGAAAAGGAAGACCCACCTCTGCCCTCTAATTTAAGCTCCTTGAAAAGGCCATTTTCATTTACCGCAGCAAGCTGTTCACTAAGTGCTTTTCACTTCTACCCCACAATACACACACTATTCTTCATTATTCTGTTACCCACCAATAAATCCCAGTAGGCATCATCTTTTCTTGTTTTGGGAAGTATAATTAAAGGGCCTTGATTTAAAGTCATGTTTCTATATGAAACTTTTGTGCTTATAACAACTATCCTTTTCATTCAGGACTGCCACTAAGC
>NW_010399313.1:24559-25017 GCF_000710305.1 Buceros rhinoceros silvestris | reverse complement strand
GAATCCCTGCACACTTTTCTGCCAGAGGGCAGATGCTTCCCTGTAAACAGTGATGGCAGCTTGAGTGTAGACCCCCTGACTGTTCAGACTGTTGTTTGTTTGTGGATGTTGAAGCGTGACCTTGTGCTTTGAGATGCTGCAATTGGTATTTCAGTGCCAGTTTAAATGCCACTGCTCTGGAGGTCTGTGTAATCCCCCTTGTCTCAGTGTGCTGGCTGTCAGGATCATCTCATTGGTACGGGACTCCTGAAGGAGATGAGGCATCTCCTGTTTTTTCCACGCATCACAGCTGAAAGAGATGCTCTAACTACATCCTCACACCACTGCTGACAGTGACAAACCTCTCTGTTTGCCCAGATTAGTATATAAAAAGCGCTATGGCTGAAGGAAATCTTAAAAATAGTTTCCTTATTTACAACTGAGTTTCCATCCTATGTCTTTTAAAGTAAAGAGCAGGA
>NW_010399313.1:16627-24454 GCF_000710305.1 Buceros rhinoceros silvestris | reverse complement strand
GAATGTTGTTCGGTAGCAGTTCCCTCTGATATAATTATTTATAACAAATTCATTACTTAGATCATCAGTAAAACAGCACTTTCAACAAGCTGTAGGGCTTGTCCTAGAGATCAGTGATGTAGGGCTGCAAGGTATCAATGCAAAGGCAAACTGGAGATCATGGTTACTGCACTGCATCGCCAGTGCCGAGCCTGGAGGAGCACTGGACAGCCCAGAAGATCTTTGGCATTGAAGAAGAACTTGCAAACAGAAAGAAAGGGACCTAGCTGCTTTGCAAGTCAAACCCCACAATTTGGAAAGAAGCAGGAGAGTGTGGGCAGCAGCACTCTCAGAATGGGGAACCAGGGAGTCAGAGGGCAGAGGCACAGGTGATCCTGCAGGTAATGAGGAAGAACTGTCAAAGGAGTGCATGCAACTCGTTCTTCTCAAAATCCAGAGCTCCCTCTAAGCTCAATGCACACACTGAATAAATAGACATGGAGGTTTTCTGCTTGGGACATGTCACCAGGCTTGCTGTGGCACTGCAGGTTTGCTGGGGGCATGCCCAGTGTGGATGCTAGGCTCACACTGGTGCCATCATGGTGTTGCAGTCAAATATCTCTTGCTGGGCTGCAAGTCACCTGGCAGAGCCAAACCCCAAACCATCCCATTGCCCCTTTAGGTTTAGACTGTAGTGAATAGGAAAGAAGCTCAGGCAAATGTTTACCCAGAAGCTCACACTGACATTTTTATCCCATTACAGTCACATACACACTCAAACAGCTCAAACACACCAGGCCAAAGGGCACTGCAAGAATTCAAACAGTTTCAGGCTCTTCTGTAACTGCTCAGCCATGTTATATCTCAGTGTCCTCACAGAATATTCAAGGCATAAATTCAGACACAAAAGCTCTTTCTCCTCTCTCCTCCTTTGATTAAGCTGCATGGCCAGATAAAGCCTGGGTACAAATGTTGTAATTTCTGTGGGTGAAAGCCAACCTTTCCTGAAGAGCAGTGGAGAGCTGCTGGGGTGTGCTTTCAGATGCCTACTTGCTGAGTGCTGAATTTACAGTATTGTTTCACAATTTACAGTATTGTTTACCAGATTTCTCAGTATTTACATGCAGTTCCCACTCCAGTAAACAGATGACATATTTTATGATACTACTATTCAAAAACCCCAAGGAAATGGAAACCAGAAACTCTCTGCAGCAGAAACCCACAGATGTGAAAGATGCTGAATTTAGGCTCCTTCTAATCTTTTTCACTCTGTCCATTATTGATAGGTAACGCACAGTTCTTATGGATTTAGAGCAGACATGAGCACTGCTGGGAAAGACAGGCGTGGCTCGGTGGGTTCAGATTCTCAGTATTTTTAACTCACAAACTGTCTCCAAAAGAGACCATTTCCAGATGCTTTAGAAGAAAAATTTCTGAAAAGGATAATAGGAAATTTCTGAAATGGATGATAATAGGAAAGCCAGTCCCTAAATCAAATTTGTGTTTACTGAAGTAACTCATCTTGTGACAAGGAGAGTGACGAGTATGCTCTACATTTTTTGAGAGTGTACTCCTCTCAGCTGAGTGCAGAGTGAGAACGTGTTCCTGTTTGTTGGTATATCAGTGCCTGACCCTGAATCCTGCACGGCTCTGGCTCACTTTGGCATCCCAGGACATTAAGTTGCCCAGGTGAGTGACTTTGAATGAATGCGTTTGAGATTTTTCTTCTTTTACTGAAGTACGGTACCAGCAGTGCCCTTCATTTTACATCAGATCTTTTTTGTAATATTTTGTTACTCTGTTGACAGACAAATCTACAGTGCTTGGTGATGCCAGTGCACACCAGCTGGTAATGGCCCATCCACCCTTTGCACATCAAAGTCGTTTAACAACAGCTGGAGACAATCATCTTCCTTACAGGGTACTTTGTCCACACTTTAAAAGCAAGGGGGACAATCTGTGAAATAAGTAGGTGTTTCCAAATCCCTGTTACCTTCTGGCTTTAGCCACAGAGTTTCTGCATGCCTGTGGGGTCTGGGTGGTAGCCCCAGCCCTCTCTCAGGCTGAAAAGGCTGCGGGCTCCCCAGGAGGGCCCATGAACTGCACGGGATGATACTGGTGAAAGCAGCCTCAGAGGATATAGTGACTAGGAAAGCAAACAAATCCCTGGCTGGGACAGACCCATGCTATGTGGCTTTTGCCCTGGAAATGGAAAATCCCTCTTTCTTAATTGCAGGGAATGTGTTGTAACTTTCGTATTGCACTCTCCTGTCCTTAATTAAATTGAATAATTTTACAGAATAAATCAAGCAGTGCACCTGCAGTATGCAATATAGATTGGGCAAAATGTTCATTTTAATTACACTAAGTTTATTCAAGCATGTAAATGCCAATAACTCCATCTGGCTGGAGCAGCAAACACTGTCTGGCATTTATTTCCAGGTATACAAAGCTTTGGTTTCTGCAAACTGAAAGGAGATGAGCCATCTAAGGGAATTTGATCACAATGTTTGCCTTAGCAAATTAATTTTTAGCTCGGAGAACATGATAATTGCAAATACAGTTGTATCACCTTCACCCAGCTCAGAGTTACAGGGGGACATTTCCTGCCTGTCAATTAGCTTCACATAGAACCAGTTTTGGTAATGGCTCCAATTCAATAATCTGTGCCCCAAAGAGTTAGACAGATGAGTTAAAAGATTTTAAGTATTTTAAGTATTAAGTGTTTCAAGTTTTAAGGATTTAAAGGGGTTTTTTTTTGATTGATGTGATACTTTTTCATAATACAGAGTAGCTGCTAAAGAATTCTCTTTAAAGACAAGATGGAGCTCAGCCGTGATGAGGTGCAGTGTGTGCCATTTCTGTAACAGGTGATAACCTCTCCTAACAGGCTGCATTTGGTGCCTGTAAACTTCATTTTAGAACATTCCCTTGTGAAGTGATTGTAGTAGAGGACCTGCTGCGATACTTATCAGGAAGATTGAGACACTCCTTGTATTTCCATGGCAAGCAAACCCAGACTGCTTCTGCTGTTGTTTTTCTTGCGTTTCTCTGTTTGTATTTGTTTATTCTTTTGTTAAGAGCAGAAGTTTTCTTCTTTCCTGGTGCACAAAGGAAGACAAACCATCCAAAGGCAAGCACATTTACAGAGGTAACAAAACCATTGGTACGAGCTTATTCATTCTTTATCTGGTCTCTGAAGCATCTGCATAGAGAAGAGGGCCCTATCATCTGAAAAAGCTGTGTGTTACTTTTTAAGGGAATGAGAGCAGGAGCCTCATTAAGATGAGTTACTGTTGTTAAATAGCCAGGAGATATGAAAGGAAGAGGCAGGTTGGCAGGTCCTCGTGGTTTGCATGCCAAATGAACGTGGAATTGAAGAGGTTGCCATGAAAAGGAAACTTCTTCTTGCATAGTGATTTAAGGTGCGAGTGCCTAAGCATAAAGCAGAAATATTTCAGGCGTTAGGAAACACTAAGATTTAATATGCATTACTGTGATGATAAAGTAAATTCTTCCTTTTTTAATAGCATCTTCTGCAAAGCTTCTCTTTGAAGAGATTGGTCTGCTAGATATACAGCAAATAATGAATACTAAGAGCTTGGCTTTCTAAAAGCCACTGCAGACATAGTCTCTAGCCCTGGTATCTGTGGTTAATCTCACAAGTATTCACACAGACAAGATTTATAATATAAACCGTAACACACAACAGCCTCTTTATCAGTGATATGCTGCAGCCTGAGGTTTACCCAAAGAAGAAAGAATGATTATCGTGCTTTGTTCTCAGATAATTTTGTGGAAAACAGAAACCTCAGATACTCCTGGTCTTCAGGTCCAGCGTATTTCACCACGATGATCCTGCTCCTTTGTTAGAGTGCCCTAAGGCACAAGATGCAAGAACGGAGTCGCCTATCATTTATGGGACGTAGCTACAAGGCAAACAAATCCCCTCTGGCAACCAGGATGTCCTGTGCAAGGTGTTTTTCAGACATGTGCACACAGGACTGTTCTGTTCCAAGGAGCTCAACGGACTTTAGGAAATGAAAAGCACTAGGTGACTGCTAAGAGTCGGTAAACAGAGGGATGTGTACATTGTGAGGCCGTTGCTGGGGCAGGGCTTGGCTTCACTGTGAAATTATATCCCTAAATGAGATGCCACTATGGAGGGAAATAGTGGAAAAATAATTAGTGTTAATGGCAATTCAGTAAATTAAACTTGCAAACTTGAGTACTTGGCACTCCTATCTTCACGGGCGCTGTGCAGATAAATGGCAGATAAATGGGTCTGGAGCACCCATTCACCAGCTGATGTTTGAGTTGAGAGGGAGGAACACGTAAAAATGGAGACACAAGTCCCACCACTGTAGCAAACATGGTCATGGTCACAGGGCATCCTTTACACGTGTTTTGGATACTGGCTTGTAGATCAGCGCGGTCAGTTGACCTGGCTGAATGCCAGCACCCACCAAAGCTACTCTGTCATGCCATCTCCTTAACTGAGCAGGGGAGAGAAAATAAAACGAAGGGGCTCATAGGCCAAGATAAGGGCAAGGAGATCGATCAGCAATTACCATCACAGGCAAAACACACGAAGCTCAGGAAAAATATTTAATTTCATTTATTGTCAATCAAATCAGAGTAAGGTAATGAAAAATAAAACTAAATCTTACAAAAACACCTTCCCCCCACCCTTCCTTTCTTCCCAAGCTTAACTTTATTCCCAGTTTTCTCTACCTACTCACTGCCAGCAGCACAAGGGGGTGGGGAAGGGGGGTTGTGATCAGTTCATCACATGTTGTCTCTGCCACTCCTTCCTCCTCAGGAAGACTTCCCACAGTCTTCCCCTGCCAGCATGGGGTCCCTCCCACAGGAGACAGACCTCCACAAACTTCTCCAACATGAGACCTTCCCATGGACTTCATTTCTTCACTAACTGCTCCAGCATGGGTCCCCCTCAGGGTCACAAGTCTTGCCAACAAACCTGCTCCAGCATGGGCTCCTCTCTCCAGGGTTTCATAGTTCCTGCCAGGAGCCCGTTCCAGCATAGACTTCCCATGGGGTCACAGCCTCCTCTGGGCATCCTCCTGTTCCAGTGTGGGGTCCTCCATGGGCCTCAGGTGGATATCTGCTCCACTATGGACCTCCATTGGCTTCAGGGGGACAGTGAAGGCCCATGGTCTGCACCACAGGCTGCAGGGGAATCTCTGCTCTGGCACCTGGAGCACCCCCTCCTCTCACTTCTTCTCTGACTTTGGTGTCTGCAGAGTTGTGTCTCTCATATTCTCACTCCTCTCTCTGGTTGCAATGCTGTTGCACCGATTTTTTCCTCTTTCTTAAATATGTTATGACAGAGGCAGTACCACCGCCACTTACTGGCTCAGCTATGGCCAGCTTCATTGCATCATTGGCTTTATCGGCCATGGGAGAAGTTTCTAGCAGCTTCTTGCAGAATCCACTCCTATAGCACCCCACTACCAAATCCTTGCCATGCAAGCCCGGTACAGCCATGGAAGGGAGGGAATTTCTCACCCCATGCTGTGTCTCTGAAGGAGCAGAGGGTGATACAGAGGCTGAGCTGCATCTCTAGATTGGGATGCAGTGTCATAAGGGGCAGCGGGAGCAGACTGCACATTGCTCTCTGTCCTCAGAGAGGGAAGACTCTGTCAATCTCCAGTGTGGCATGAAGTACATGCTGCATTAAAGCTTGAAAGACAGGAAAGAGGGGTCTTGTTTGGGTCATTGCTGTGGCAAAGTCTGCAGAACAGGAACAACATTGCATTGGAAAATAGAAAATAATAAATCCCTGTTTGTCAGCCTCTGCAGAAAGTGGAGAGGCAGTGGGAGCTGGGCTGCTGTGCCCCTGCAGCGGTCTGCATTCAGATCCAGATCATCCCAGAGAAGACAAACGCTTTCCTGTCTGCCCCAGGTTGATGGCAGTGCCAGTGCACCCAAAGCACATGGCAGCCCTCGCAGGGCAACCAGGGCATTGGGGGTAAAGTGGCACCTGGGGCAGAGATCTTCTGGTTTTATTCACTTTTGCAGTGGTGGTGATGGACTACTTGATTCTGTCCTACTTGTCTTTTCCAGTGTGAGACCCCTGTTCCTTGTTTTAGCAAGTATTTCTCTCTGCGCCCTGCCGCAGGCTGCTCAGAGCAAGTCGAACACTGCGGCGTCAGTGGCAGCAGCACCGGCCCCAGCGGCGGTTGTGCTCCCCAGCAAGGGCCCCCCTCCCACTGGGACAGGGTCAGTGCCCTTGCGGCCACAGAGGGACGTTGTGCCCCTACACTCAATACGTGTTTTCCGGAGTAGCTTTTTTTTATAGGAGAAGATGCAGGAAGGGAAAAGATGAGTTGTTTCTGGTGGCCTCCATCTCAGCTGGCTGCTGAGACATTCCCCTGTACCTTGGTGCTTATTTTTGTTTAATATATTGTCCTTCTGTGTTTGTTTTGCAGGTGTTTATTTTGGAAAGGGGTCTGTTTACATTCCTGTTTTTATGCGGAATGCGCATATGGTGATATTTGCTTTGCCGGGACTTAGCATTCCTTCTCCTCTGCTTCTGCCCAGCCCTCACTCCAGCTGAGCTGCTAGTTACAGCCGGCAAGTGAAAGGTTACTCTTGCTTCCAGCCCGGGTACCCACCCACCAACCCTTGGCCCCCTCACTCAGCCAGCTCAGACAAAGCACATTCATGCTATGAAGTGTTTCAAAGCTCGGCTGGTATCAGCTCTCCCCACACTATCCAACTCCTGATGTACCAGAGGACAGATGTCATGTTCTTCACGTGTAAAGCATTGGATTTGTGTCACTGCAAAAGACCTTTCTCCCTCTTCTGCCCCTCCTCATGCACTGACCTGGGCTCACCAGGGCGCCCCACTTCCCCTCTGGGCTGTGTCCACACAAACTGGTTGCATTTTTACCCCTGGTTTGTGTTGAGACAGTGGAAAAGCAGATAAATTGGATCTTTCACATCAAGCCTGTGAAGTTAGGCAGGTGGAGGTTAACTATTTCTTCAGAGGGAAGGAAGCCACTGAAGACCTTACACATGAGATTTCACACACACACACACCCCCCCACACACACACACCCAATGCCAGCTAAAAAAAGCAGAATGAGGATGTGGTACACACCAGCTGCACCTCTCCTTTGTATTGCCTCTCTCACCAAAAACCACGGTTGAAGTTTCTAGGAAATGGGGAATAATACTAACTCAGCCTTCACTTGTACATGAGCTCACTTCTTTTATCCGATTTCTTTTTGTAGCAGGCTCCTGTTAGTGGTACCACGGTTTTGCTGGCAGCTGCTTTTCATTTCTGTTGTTGGAATTTTTAGTTTCTTGATCTCTTGCTTGATGTGCTGGCTTTGCTCTGCAGTTCCTTGCTGATACCATGCCACTGTCCCTTGCCCTTTTACAGTGGTCTCTATCAGGTTCACTAGAGCTCAAACAATGGGAATCTCAGCTGGTCACCTGAGGGCATTACAAACCTCCTCAGAGCAAACCCTCAAGTGATACTGAGGAAGAGCTTTGTGAAGTTTGCAGCACAACAAGTGAATGAATACTCACTAACCCCTCCAGAAGAAAATCCAAGACGCTTTTATGAAACTTACAGGTGGATGTTGAGATGTGACAACTAGTGACTTCTTGCCTATTTTTGTGGTATTATGTAGTCCATGGGTAAGAACTGTGTGGGTTACATGAACTCAGAAAGTCATTCAACTTCATGAGCATCTGTCCTACAAATAGTGCGCATGTGCATTTAATAACACTCAAGCTAGCCAAGTATCAATCTTACTTGATTCTTTTTCCTCTATAACGCAGCTGATTACCGAAAAATGAAAATATGATGGGAGA
>NW_010399313.1:13065-16511 GCF_000710305.1 Buceros rhinoceros silvestris | reverse complement strand
CCGATCACCTCCTCTGGGCATTCAGAACAGTGTCCCAGACCTCAGGTCTGTACAGAGCCCACAGCTCCTCACACTGATGGTGGCAAAGGACTTCAGCTGCCTCCTCCAAGGCACCTCTTACCCTCTAGGTGTAACAGGAATAGCTCCAGGCAGGGGAATACTGTGTAAGGATGACAGATACAAACACTCTTCTCTGTCCTTTGAAGAGTCCCTGGGAAAGATAATGCAGGCCTCATCTGCCTTAGTCTTCCAGAGACACCTTTCCTCACTTCTTTTTGCATCTGTTGGGTGTCTGGAACCAGGAGTCTCCCAGGAAGGCAAGAGGCAAGGAGCCACTGTGGAGTGGTGGCTCCTGCAAGAGACAAGGATGAATCTGGGTGAAGGAAGAAGGCTAACTTTCTGGATATGGAAGTATCTATAGCATGAGGCCAAGGTTTGTTCTTGTGTGCTTCACGGACATGCAAGCGTGACAAAATGAGGACTGGTGGATTCTCCCTGGGGATAGGGAGAGCCTTGGACCATACAACAAACATCCTCAGTCCTTGCCTCACTAGCTGTTGCTTCTTTATTCTCTGGGTGGGTTTCATTTATTAAAACATTTAAAGCAGTTCCTAGCTGGGAAACGGGCACCCAAATCCACAGTTTATGTCCTCAAAACGACTCTTGGGCTGCCTCAATCTGGAATATGCCTGAGGTCCACCAGGATCTGAGTTTTTGGCACTCACATTGCCCAGCATCCCAGACGAACCTGTGTTGCCAGAAGCCTTGTGGACCCCTGTGGACCACACTAACCATCTCTCTGGTACCTAGAGAGCATGTGTTCTTTTCCAAGAAAGACCTCAGTCTTGTAGCTGTCCTCAGAAGTCAGTGCACCAAAATGGGCAGGAGCTGAGTGCCTGCAGGAAGTGGGGGTCCTGGCACCTTCATTTCTGCCTGCCCAGTTTGGTGCCTTTCTGTCTGAGAGGACAAGTCCCCTCCTTCACTCAGCATGCTCCTCCTTGCCTGGCTTTCCCACAGCTCTGCTGGTGCAGGAGCAGCTCAAGGACCTGGGAAAAAGTGTGCTTGGGTCTTCTGCTTACAAACCCTCAGCACCAAAACCAGAAACTATATAAAATACACATTAACTGATTTTTACAGGTTGTTTATATGTTTTATGCCCAGTTGATCTTTAAATACTTCCAGAAATGGCTATTTGCAGAGGTCTGTCTGTTTGTTGACCAGCGCATTAAAATTCCCTGTTTAATCTTGCCACTGAGTTCATGAAAAAACCAACAGCAAATTTGCATTCATCTGCCTCCTGTCCTTGTCTGCTCAGAATAAAGAAGTAAGTACGGGGAAGCCAACAGCTAAGAAATACAGGAGCAGCAGGATCAGGGTTTGAAAACTATATGGGAGTTCAGAAATGAGAGCTAGAGCTTTCATTCCCAGTGTGCTCATGCAGCTTCACACAGCGTTGTAGTCGTCTCACTTTTTGTAAAGGGTTCCTAGGTGTCTGCTGCCTGGTGAAGATACCGCTGATGCTGCAGGAGTGCTCATAGTGTAAGTCAGAGCCCTAAAAATGGTTCCCAGCTGCTTCTCAGACTGCAGCATCAGCACAGAATCAGAGCGGGGAGGGCTCTTGAATACGAAAGCTGTGATGCCTGCTCAGGCATGAGGACCCAGTGAAAACGTGGCCTTATTCTATGATCTTTTATGCAAACAGGCTGATCAGAAAAATTACAATTTGCTTGTGAAGTGTGAAGTCCAGTGCAAAGGCAAACTAATGGCTGGCAGCCTGCTGCTCCTTCACTTGGTGCTGTGGCATCCTGCTCAATCAGGTGTCCCTCTGCCAAGCCCACGGACCCCGCAGCCCCTGCAGCCCACGCAGGAGCCCTTGGCTTTCCCCCCACTGCCCCAGCAACCTTCTTGCCCGTCTGCACAAGTGCCGTTTGGGAGGACACCCCATCTCTTGTTTCCAGAGAGGCCTCTGGTCTCCTACCAAGTCCCAGCAATTTGGGGATGATCCCTCCTTTGTCCCAGGCCTCATCTGCCCTGCAGCCACCAGATCCCTCGTTTTGCTTCTCAGCATCAAATGGATTGTTGTGGTCATTGCAAGGGGATAGAGGGTCACTCCAGAGACCCTTGCAACCTCATACTGATTTCTGTGGGACATTGTGGTTTCATGGGACACAGACGAAATAAAAATGTTTTTAACTGCACTAGGAAGGGACAAATCACTCTCTGCAGGTGCCTGTCCCCCCTCTGTGCCTGTAGCAGGAGCTCAGACATCTTGCATCATGCCTAGCCTTTGGATATGGGCTTTAGGGGCCGTGATTAAACATATCTTATATATATAGTTATGTACTCACACACTCGTATTGTTAAGCATGTTATTAATGATCTCCGACACTTGAAGATCATGAAAAAAACCCTGAGTTATGCAGGTTCTGGGATGAAGGGATGCCAAATTCAGGATTTTAATAGGAGTTCTCATTATGCATTCGCTGACTTCGTACAACCTCTGCTGTGTTCACATCAACTGATTTCTTTTTATGTGAACATTTTGGCAGAATAAATTCTCTGCGTGTCCCACCTGTGTTCAGATATGATTTTTTGGCTCAGAAATGGGACAGTTTGGCTTCTCTGCTTTCAGACTCAGCACATTTGCAAAACACTTAGTGACAATCGACATATTTTTAAGTTAATTACTGAAGAGAGATTGAAATAGGTATTTTTTCATATTCTTGCACCTCTATTTCAAATATTGTGCTTGTTAGTTATCCAGGCCCCTATCCAACAGATTTAATGTCAGTGGAAAGGCTGATACTGGCTGCAAAGGCTGCTGGATTAGGCATTACAGTGCAATAGCACTGATACTTGCAAGATTTTTTAAGCTGCTCTTCCTTGCATTACCCTGAGGTGTGGGGCTGGCCACAACAGCAGCTCCTTGTACAAAGGAGGGGCAGCTAAGGATGGGGGGCACCTCTGGCACCACGGTCCTCATTCCCATCCAGTCTCACAGCTTCTCACTTTACAGTAATTAAGATATTTTTTCCTTGCTGCTCCAGCAAGGGCTGCTCCCAATCAGCAAAACAATAGAAAACAAGCAGATGTGAGGCCAGGCAGTCTCACAGGACAGCTGGCAGTGGCTGGAAAACCTTGGTAAAGGCTCCTGCCACTCACCTCCTAAACACTCCTGTAAGTCAACGATTAAGTGCTCAGACAGCAGATTAGAAGAGGCTGCTGGGGACAGTTCTTCCGAACCACCCCTGGCAGCACGGGCAGAGGCGTCAATGGGTGCAGGCAGCAGCATGTGTCTCCTGAAGGGCTGCAAATATGTGAAACCAGTCTCTCAAATCATCATGTCAGTGCCTGAACATACCATTTGTGCTTTTTTTGCCAACATAGGCTGGGTGAGAAGAAAACTGCAGCCAGGTCTTGAGCCAGTTTTTGAAAAACACCCCCAA
>NW_010399313.1:11262-12913 GCF_000710305.1 Buceros rhinoceros silvestris | reverse complement strand
TGCTAGAATGGGGTTTTCCTTCGCAAGTGTGCATCCTCCTCCTTTTCCTTCTCCTTTTGGCTGCCCATCCAGGGCATCCCACATGCAAACACTCAACTCCGGCTGAGTCCGGCTCTCTGTTCCTGTCCCCAGATACACTGATACTGGCAGTACATCTCTGCTTCTGATTGTTATTAAGTTGATAGCAATTTAGAAAAAGTTCCAAGAATTTAGCTGAAATTTTGGCATTTTACATTTAAAAAGGACTCATTATCCTGCAAAGCAGCTAAAGGGCTGTGCAGGACCCCTTTAACACAGGGGCTGGTGTGGGCTGTGGGACCTCCCTGGGGTACAGGAAGCCAACTTTCACCTTTGGGTACTGGCCTCTGCAGGAAGGGACCAGCTGGTCAGAGACCTGGGCAGGGGGACCCACTAGATCATTTCCCATCACTCTGTTTGCGATCATGTTGGATGCTGAGCCATGCTGGGCACTTGTGTCCCACCTGCCCCTGGTTCTGCACAGGCTACAAGTGTGCAGGTTATTTCTCATATTCCTGCTCTCCTGCTCCTGTGACAGCTGCTGTCACCTTTTCCTCCTGGGATGCATTGATCAAGAGCATCTTTCCATCAAAAGGGATGCAGGTTCACTTCTGATTAGTGCTCAAAATAGCATCAATGCTCTGTCTAGGCAGAGTTTTAAAAGGCAGAGTGGGAAGATTAGAAACAGAAATATAGCTACGAAAAAACCACAAATTGTATCTAAATGTTTCAGGATTGTTCATAAACACCATCTGTATAAAGAAGTGTCTCATAAATATCCCCGAGACTTTACTACCTAACCTCTACTAACCTCTGATATAATTAATTCACTGACGTCAGGATCTGACTTGCAGCTGTAAGTCTGTACTCTGAACCACTGCAGATGTAAACAGTGTTTAGATGGAGCAACACCTTCCTCAGGTTTCTTGAGAAGCTCTCTCAAGGTTGTTTTCAGCTTTGGCTACCAGCATGAATCCCTCCAAATGTGCCCTCTGCAACAGTTCCTGTCCCACGGTCTTTCATCCCGCTATTGATTGCATCTGGACAAGCTTCACCAGGCAGGAAAACCCAGTAAGAGAAGGTATTAACTGCTTGTCGAAAGCTCTGGCAGATGGCAGAAGTTGCGTTACCATTACGTTGCATTTCTGTAATGGGGTGGCTGGTGGTACCACTAACGAAAATAACTACCCTATTTCATGCTTCCATACATTCTCCCCTGTTCCATGGTAAAAGTTATTTATATCATAACAGCACAGAGGGAGCAGGGACCTTCAGGCTGCCAAGCTCCACTGTTGTTAGTCCCTTTCAGCCCTGGCTCCATGTGATGCACCTTGAATCCCACTGCTCTTTGTGATCTGGGAAGATTTACTCCTCGCTTACACCTATGTAAGTAGGAACGGGACTCCAGGTGATATATTTACATTTTTTTTTTAAAGCCAGAAACAGTGATAGCTTTGGTTATGGTGAGATACTAGATTTTTCCAGACTTCTGATACAGTTTTATACTGTGAGCCCTAACTTCTGGAGTTAGAAGGATGCAGTGGGAGCTAATCCCAGCACACACACTACAGGCAGGGATGCCCTGCCAGCCAGGAACCAGTGCCGTTGTTGGTTTAGTGGGGGTGCTGCCCCG
>NW_010399313.1:0-11226 GCF_000710305.1 Buceros rhinoceros silvestris | reverse complement strand
GCAGGAATGCCCTGCAAGCCAGGATCCAGTGCTGTTGTTGGTTTAGTGGTGTTCCTGCCCAGGAGTGCTGGCTCACAGAGGTAGGGGATGAACAGGAAACAGAGAGCTCTGAGGTCCATCTCAACAGAGTTGCAGTTCTATTACCTGTGCTTTTATCCAACTGTATTGGGTTGTGCGTTATTTGTTGTACATAGAGAGAAAGTTGCAGGAGCTGCTGAGCTTTAACTTCAAGAGGATGGAGCAGCATCTGGCACCTCAGCACAAGCTCCACACGCGTGTTGCACAGGAGACCTTTGCACAGCAAAAACCCCTGAAAAGAGAGACTTGAGCTGGAGGTGAAACTGAGGAAAATCCAAACTGAGGAAAATCATCTGCCTGAAAAGCTGTAAAAATGACAACCAGCCTTTCCGTTTACATTGCCTCTTGCCTCTTTTGGAGAAGCAGGTTGAACAACCATCTTGTGCAAGCAACAGAGATGGTGTAGCTCTCCTTGATTTCAGTGAAACTACCTAAAACTTCAGGGCTTTGCCTTAGAACATGCTCCAGACCACATGGGAAATACTTCTTCATGCTCGATAGAAGCTTGAGGTACTCCTGGAGAGCATGGTTTGTGCCAGAGGACAGCCCAGGGACATGCAGCAGGCTGTATGGCCCAGTGGTGTTAGTCCCAGTTCCAGTGTGATTGTTCTGGATCTGACTGGGCTGGAGTTAACTTCTTTAGGTCAATCCACCACAATAGTTATGAACAAGCTCTGGAATCGCTGTGCACGTGGGAGAAAATTAGGTGAATAACTTTCTCAACCTGAAAAATATTCCATGATGGAGAGTGATATTCTCTAAGTTGCTGCCTTTTTTGTGTTATCTGGTGTTGAAAATGCTGTAGCTTGCTGGAAGATACATTTTTTTTCTTACCGACTTGCCAGTTTCAGTAACTTTGACACCTCGTGGCTTGCTTCACAGAACCTTTCAAAAACGTCAGCTCCCGCAGGACTCCTAGCACAAGTAAGGCTGCGGGAGAGAAGCGTGGCTTACTCGGTTACTGTCCGCAATGGCCGTATGCTAAGCTGAGAACCGTGTCCAGGATCTGCTGTACTGTGCATTAGCAGGCACAGATGATTGCTCCTTTTGCCCAAATCACCAACCAAACTGGGATTTCTTTGAGCGTGCTGCCTCTCTGATTATGTCTTCATCTCTTGTCTCGTGGTCCCTTCCAAGTAGCTTTTGAAACCGCTGTCTAAAACCAGTCAGACTGGCAGAAGGGTGGAAATTTCAAGGAGAACAAGTTCCTCTGTATTTTGTGAAAACTGGTTACTTATTAAAAGAAATAAAAATTAACAATCCCCCACTCAAGGACACACAGAGAGACTTCAGGCCTTCCTCATGCAGTTTAATCTGTTAAGACATACTCCTAAGCCAGCCATGCAGTCTGTGATGAAGTCCACCATTGCTACCAGCACCATTTCTGGTCCAGCTTACATGTCCAAAACTATCTATGAGTAGCAGGAGGCAAAGACAGAGCATGGCTGACCTACGGGCACTGGGTATGAGCTGGGCGTCCCATGGAGGCAGCTCAGAGATAGCAGGGAAGAATAGAAGGATTCTGGAGCTCTCTGCAGATGTGGGAGAGACTTGGGAGCCTTGTAGCAAAGAGTCATACGGAGCAGGTGTGGAGTCACTGCAGCGGCAGCATAGGGCCCATAAGAGGTGACTCTAGAGGAAGCTGCATTTTGTTCTTGGCTCTTGGAAAAAACGCTTTGTCAGTAATGAGATAACAGTGAGTATGCTTTGACATCATAGGGAGGAAGAAAAAAAAGGGGTTTTTTCCCCATTTGCTTTGTCCTCTTTCTTAGCAAAAAGGATTTATTTCAACCAGTAGCGGGAATCAGTTCCTACTCATCCCAGGAGCTTCCACCATTGCCTCTACTAGATTTATTTTCATTTTAGAGATGCTTTTTAATGGTTCATCTGCTTTACTGGCTATTTTAAAAGTCAAAAGCAATGATCGTGATAAGGCAAGGCAATGGCTTTCCCCCCTACTTTTGATCAGCTACCTTGATCTAGTTCTTCCCTGTCAGTGTCAGGGTGGCACTGACTTTCTCTGTTGTGTAAATGCTGCTTACTGTGTACCCCCAGCTTAACTGCTTTATGCTCTCTATGTTTATTGTTGCAAATCTAGCAAAGACTTTAAAATAAAAAAAAATTTACCCCTTGGCAACTTGAAAATCTTCCTCATCCAATTCATTTTCCAACAGAGAATTTCCAGGAGAGAAATGAAGGCTCATTTTATGTTTTTGTTTTTGCATTGCCTAGTTATGAAATGTTGCACGATGACAGTTTAAAACAGTGACTAATTACCAGCATAATGGAACTTGCTTCTTTTGCCTTTTAGGAATGACTTCTGCCTTTTTTCCCGGACAGAATTACCTCTTGGTAAAATGATTCAAAAGAGACAAATATGCAGACAGTTAAGAGAAGGCAAATACTTGAACTGTTTCTCCCTTTTATTGTGGAGTGTAGTTACAAGGATTCAATGCGTCTTGCCAAACATCTTGAAAAGGAAAGTTTTGAGTCTGAGTCTAACCAGCCCAGCAGTAGGGTGAACAGGGAGATGTGCCATTGCCTCCCTTGTGTCCTCAGGACAACGCATGTGTCCTCAGGGACGAGCAGGATGTATCTGGGGTCAGCGATGGCTGCTGCTCCATACCCTCAGTGCCTTTTTGGAAAATGGAGTTCAGCCAGTCTAACTGATGCTGAAGGGAATGGTACAAAAAAGTGGCTTTGTTTCCTCCAGTCAGGTAGGGTTCCCATTCTTCAGGCATCTCTATCCGCTCCTCGATGGAGTCTGTCTAACCATCCAGCTCTTCCTCTCTGACACTGTGATGATCATCCATGTTGGCAGCATCTCATCACCAGATATCACCAGCACAATATTCCTTTTTGTGCCTGATGAAATCAAAGCCCTCCCAAGCCTGGTCCTGAAGAACTCTGCCAGTGTCCACTTGCCAGCCCCACTCCAGGCTCAGTAAGTTGTTGCCTGCTGGCCAATTCCTCCTCACCTTGTGCTAGCTTTTATCCTCTCTGCTTTTACTAATCGTTTCCCGTGTTGTGCCCTGTTGGGTGATTTAGCGGAGTCTAGGTAAATGTTATTTCCTTTGACCAGTAAAATCCTTTTATCAAAAATAGATATTTGCGTTGGTTGGACACATCTGTTTAATAAAGGTAAGGGCTTGTTTTCTATTCCTCTGTGTTTGCTATTCCCTTAAAATTTTGTTTTGTGGTTTGCATGCTCCATAGACTAGATAAAGGGGCTTGTAGGTGTTACTTACAGTGCTTTTATTAGAGACAGTCTGAACTACTCCAAACTAGAAATATTTGCTAGAAATACTTGCTGCCAGACTTAGCATTTAATTTGCCAGGTCTTTCATTATTCTGTGACTCTTAGATACAGATCAGCTAGTCATTAGATGCAAGCAGATTAAAACTCTTCAAATTCTATACCATTTCAGGTTTGGTAATTTTCATTCCATGTTCTAATTAACTAACCTGTGTTTGCCCCTCTGTGCTGCAAACTGAGATGAAAGATTAAATTTGTTTTGGGACCGTACCTAGATCATCTTTAATTTGGATGTTACTCTGCCTGCATACTAACTCCTCTCCTTGTTCTCGTTAAATGCTGGCTCACAGCATTTAACTACTTGAGTGAGTTTCATTCACAAAGTTAACGTTTCGGGATAGCTCTCACTCAACCTATTTCAGAAGTTTCAGTTTCTTTTTCATCAGTTTTGGGTAACAGTTCATCAAACTCAACATTAATAAAACATCACTCTCCTACTTGAATCTTCCTGAAGCACATAAAATATGCAGCTGTAACACCTTGCACAGCCCTAGAGAGAAGAGAGCAGGGCTCTGCTCTCTGGCCACATGATGAGGCTCCAGGGAAGTAGTAGCAGGGAAGGAGCAATCTGCAGTGAGCAAGTGCCACTCAGTCCCTTGGAGGGTCTGGGACCGTGTGGGAGAGGGAGGACTGAGCAGCACTGGATGGTAGCCATGCCCAGGCTCAGTGGGTCAGGAGCAAATGTTCTTGCATCTGTCCATATTTGTCTTCTCTTTGCATCTTCTTAAAAAGTTGATGCATTTACAGCCTAGGAGCCATCCTCAAATGGCTGGGTGGCATTCACACCCTGAAGAAAAAGAATCATGAAGATTTAGTGTACACAACAGCTGGAAAAATGCTGCTCTTGCCCATACTGACGAGGCAATGGAGCCAAAGGCCAGATCCATGGCACCTGGCCATGACTGGTTATTTGGCTCACCGTAGCTGTATCCCTCTCGTTACAGTGGTGGCTTCTCATTAGCTCTGGTTTGTTTTCTTTTGCTGAATTTAGTTGCTGGGATTTAGCACAGCTGGGCAGCTTGCATTATCCCACTCAGAGATAATGTGGGAAAACAGCCTTAGTTTTCACTTGCTACAAGAAGACTGGGGGCGTATGTTGTGGCTGGACAGGTTTGTTGCAACAATGGACAGAAAGGTATTCTGTGTAATGAGGCCCTTCACCTGAAGTATGACATGGTTCTTAGTTCCTGTTAAAGACAGATGAGATCAAAAATGCAGCAGCTATCAGGAACTGTATCTCACAGAATCTGGCTGTTCCTAGATTGCTTTCATTTATTCTTGGGGTATTTCTACATGTTTTTGCCTGGCAGTTGTCTGTCTTGCGCTCTACAGCAACCAAACACTGTCTGAGTGTGGTTATCCTCCTTGCTTGGTTCTGGGGTTGGATTTCTCTTCCATGAAAACTGTGCTCATATGGCTTCCAGTCAATTCAAACAGAGGGCAGAGTGAGCTCATACCTGCCTGCAAAACACCGTGTGTGCATAACCACGGAGTCAACTAAGTCAACAGAAAGACTGATAGATTGGGTTGATTTGTGGGAGCCTGCCTTTACATTCAGGCTCACATAAACCACTGACGGGCTCAGATCACAGCCAGCAGGTACCTACCTGTTTACCAGGTGGGATCCAGCCATGGAGTTGCCTTACATACAGTGTTGTTTTACGAACCAGTGCGCTGGGAGGCCAAACTGTAATGCCAGGTCTGGTTTCAGGGAAGACACAAAGCACCAGCTGGAGTCTGGAAAGATCTAAAACATTTGGCTTAGTGTCTGGAGTCCTAACAGGCTCTGTGTTTGTTATCATCTGTGGGGAAGGAGTGGAAGACGACTGGAGAGGGATTGGTTTGTTCCCCTCTCCCTGGAGGTCGACAGCTTTTGGTTTTGTTGCTGACACATATTCCTGGCAGCGCAGTAATCGACCTGCTGCTTCGTGCCCACCTCCTGTTGCAGTGCCAGGCTGTTCCAGGGCTGCAGAGCCTGTAGTATGAAAACAACTCGTGCACTTGCCTTTGTGCAAATGCTTAGGGCTTTTACCACAGGTGCGTGACTAACAGGTGTCCACACGTCCGTCCTTCTCAGAGCAAGGGCATGGAGGCAGGCAGGCACCAGCAGTGCTGGCTCAGGGGCTGGAGAAATGGCAGCAGTGGGTGCTGGAAAAGGTGAAAGTGAGGAGTGGGATGTCAAATGGATGCAGTCAGCAGCTGTTGCCGGAGTTGGTGCTCAGGCACAGCCAGTCCTCCCTACTGGCTTGGCAAAGGTGGTGCTGAAGCAGCAGGGACCCCGTGTGTCCCAACACCACACCATTACAGCTCCTACTTCTTTGTTTAGGAAATGTTTGACAAATTTATCACCACTTACCTTTTGGGTATCAAAGGGAGAAAGGGGAAAAGTGCGTGTTATCAAGGAAAGGGCAAAAAAGCCCAGTGTAAGCCAGAAAACAGATGCCAAAAATGCTTTCGTTTCTATCTCTTCAGCAGCTGCTGCCACTGGGAAACCTTTCTCTGTTATCTGTGGAGGACGAAGTTAACAAAGTGCCTGCCAGAAACACTGTATAACAATGTGTGCAAGGACAGTGAGTTGCTCTCTCTAGAATGAAACTCCAGGGCTCTCTTCTGAGCTGACCTTTTTGTTCTGCTCTGAACCTGGCCTGCCCACTGATAAAAAGTCTGTCAAAGCCTGACAACTTACACTCTACCTATCTAGCATCAAGGAGCAGAGATTAGCTGCTGGGGAGGTGCTGAGTGACTGGGAGGGACACAGAGATGTCCCGATCAGGACCGGCAGGGAAATGAAAGAGGGTCAGTTGTTTATTGTGTCCAAATTCAATCCAGGTGAGATTTTCCCCATGGCCAGATAACAGCTGGGGACAAGCTGGGGCCGGTGAGGAGAGGACAGGCAATGACCAGCGGACACAGAGATGTCCCGATCAGGACCGGCAGGGAAATGAAAGAGGGTCAGTTGTTTATTGTGTCCAAATTCAATCCAGGTGAGATTTTCCCCATGGCCAGATAACAGCTGGGGACAAGCTGGAGCCGGTGAGGACAGGCAATGACCAGCGCAGGCTGAAACCACGGGGCCTAGGTTTGCTCTGGGGATGGAGTGCAGGAAGCAGTCTTCTTTGCAGGCTTGTGCACACAGGCACCAGCTGGGCTTCCAGGAGCGGGCTGCAGAACACCACTGTCCTTTGCAGAGTAAAACAGGTCTCCAGTGCCAGGAGCCGACCTGCCTCCGAGCACCGTGGAGCCATGGGAAGTGCTGGGGCAGGACTGCAGTGTCTCCACCACGGAATAATAATATGATGCTCTTGTTCCTGAGTGTGGGCAGTGAAGCACCATGTCAAAGTTGTGCTGAAGTTCATTTTTAATAAATCAGACTATTCACATGCTGGTATATTTAACAGGAGTGTGATATAGTATTTCCATGTGAGGGTGCAGGCGGGTGATTTGTTATTACAAATTAAACACTAACAGCTACTCAGATAAGATAAGCTACATAGAAGTGGATGGTAGCAGCTCAAGGAAAGGAGAAAGAAAAAGAAGGAGTGGAGGCAGAGGAGAAGAAAAATAAGAAAAAAGCAGAAACATTTGAAATTTGTCAAGTGTGATAAATGCTCTGAAGAGGTTTTGAGAAACTGGAAATGTTCCTTTCTTATATAGGTGGAACTAATATGCCAATGACTGAATTCCTGTTACCGGTTTCTGTTCCTTTCTCCTTATTGGAGAAAGATTTATTTGGAAGCAAAAGGATATTTCTTTCTTGTTTCTTTGTTTTTCTGCATTTGCTATCGCTGTTTGCACGGTTGGTTTCCATGATGCTGCCAGTCACTTGGGATCTCATCCAGCAAATACTTAAGTACATGTGTAACATCCCAGCCGGTGAAAGGTTATCCATGTGCTTAGAGGACTTTGGGTCAGGATCTTAATATCTCCACAGCTCAGGTGTGACTTCTACACAGAGAGGAGGAGGTGCAGAAGAGCCAGGCAATCAGAAAATGTTATTGTGAGACCACAGAGATCCTGGCAAGAGGACCCGGGGGGTAATTTGCTACCTGAAATATTATTTCTGTCTGGGAGAAAAATTGGTAAATCAATTATTCTTCAGCAAGTGCTGCTTTGGGGCATTGGAAGCAATCAGCAAATTCAGTTCAAAAGAGCCAGGTTAGTTTAAAGGCTGCAAATAGCAGACTTTGAGAGGAGAGGGGTGGGCTGTGCTTCATGGCAGAGCAGTCGTCGAGGATGACGGAGGATGACCAACAGCAGGGCAAGCGAGAGTGACCCCTTCTGCCCACACAGGTCTTTGCTGAAGTCCCACGGCAGATGAAGACCTTTGTTTCCAAATAACCCTGGCTTGTTTTAAAAATGCTCCAAATGCTTGCTTCATTCCAAAGTGCATTTTTTTCCCCCCTGCATGTTGCCAAGTAATCAATTCTTGTTTAATCCAAATGACTTTTCCCTGGTTTCTGTCAGTTTGGCCCCCAGATAAGTGCACACATCAAGTGCATCAATTAATGGAAAGCATCCACGTTTTCAGCAGCAAAGTCTTCTGGCTGGTCCCTTAGGAGGTACTGATTGTGATTGCTAGATGACAGGATATATTTCCATCTAAGAGTATTTCAGTTTTCATCTGTTCTCTTAAGTTTTTGATCTGATTTCCTGGTATGGCAGTGTCAGTGAGGTGCAATCCTGCAATGGTGACTCCCATCCAGCACACTTGCTACTGCTCAGAGCCCAGATGTTTGATGTGGTGACCAGCCTCAACTCCTCTTACTCTCCTGGCCATGGTATGGGGAAGACCACAGTCTGAGGTCCTTCCCAACAGATAGGAAGGGATGAGGCCACCATCTTGGGGGAGAGGTTTGGTGCTGCAGGCTCCAGCAGTGCTGTGACACCAAGTCTCTGGGCCAGGGAATGGGTACTGACTCCTTTTAGCTGCCAGAGTAGATGTAGACCTGAAAGATGGGCAAGGTGTCAGAAAGTGAGTTTCATCTTACTCATGGTTCAAGATGCTTTTCATATCTAACCAACAAATAGTGTATAGCAAGTGTAAGGGTGAAGGAATTGCAACGGAAATGCAGAAGATGGGTAAAGAGAGGAAAGGATGTGAGGACATTGGCTTAGAGGAGGAAATGCAGGAGGAATGCACCATCCCCAAAAACTATTAGCTCCCATGAGGAGAGAGGTGCAAGCAAAAGTTTAAAAAGATCATGTGAGAAGTTATTGCATATCTCAAGAGGAAGAAAAATCAACAACATTGCCTGAGGATAGATGACAGCCTTGTTTAGGCTCAAACACCAGAAAAACTGCTGCAGACTAGCTGATCCTTTCTACAAAGTATATCACAGAAAGGTAGCTCATGGTGCAAGAGCTCTCCATCAGCCATCAGGAGCACCCACCAGAGCTCTTTGTTTGGAAACAAGTCCTTGCTGCTGATGCTTACATCCTCACGACTTCCAGTCTGGATCCCCAAAGCTGCTGATACTGTACAGGAACCCAAAAGTATTGCTTCTGAAAGGGGAATCATTCATCCTCCCTGGGAGTGAGAATTACTGGGACTAAAAGGCCATGACAGATATATGGAGAGCATAGGCGTTTCTTAGAGTGCTGCATTCCTGGGAAACCATCTTCCACCTGATTTGACTCAAACAATAATTCTTTTGCTGAACTGCCATCAGTGAACCAGGTAGGCTGAACCACTTTCTCTTCTTGTTTTTATTTCAACCCCCCTGTGCTGGTAGTGCCCTGTCAGCTGTATTGGAACGAAAATGTCTTTTTGTGTGGAGTTTTTTTCCACCCTGTTTTTCTACAAGAGCAAAAGTCAACATGACAACATTTTGCTGAGCCTTGTTTCTGTCTCTTTTTTATCTGTGTAACTGATGCCAATGGAAACATTAGCCACTCTCTCAAACGGCAAGCTGCAGAGGCCAGCAAAACACATATGGTTTGTTTTATATATATATATATATACACACACATACATTAAAAAAAAACATTAAAATCATGACTGCCTGATTTTTTTCTTCCTCTTATTTTTAAAAACAGTAAAAAGTCGTGGCTATTTGAGGGAATATTTCAATATTAAGCACTTTTCCAAGTGGTGTTTTGGTAACAGGAAAGCCAAGAGTAGATTCTCAGCTGCTTTACATGGATGTGGCTCCTTTCTGAGGGCGGTGACGGAGACCAGGGAAGATCTAATCTTTTGTGGGTTCAAAGACCAACCCCTATAGAGTTTCTGCTCCCTGCATGTCTTCCATTTTATAGGCAAACAAATGTTATCTATTGTTAGCTCTGCAGAGCCAAAAGAAGTACAGGAGGAAAAGTTTGGTTGTGTCACGCCTTGTAGCATGTATTTGTGTGTAAGTTATTACTTAGGTCCTGATGCACGTGTGCTATAGGCAGGTTTAGATATCAGAGATATCTATGTGTACAGTATGGATATATGTAACACACACGATTGCAGTCAGTGAAGCTCTGGCAGAATGTCCATTACGCTAAGGGTGGAGTCAACTCATGTCCCCTGGTAGCGCTTGCTGCAGGCCGGGAGGGAGGAGGTCCCAAATGCAGAACAGAAACCTTCCCCTGTGAGGCATCTCATCCCCATAGCGGGAAGAGGAGTGTGAGTCCTTGTACCATGATCCCAGGTGGATGCAATGCATTTGTTTCTCAGCAGGCTTGAGCCTTTAAATATCTTTTATGTATTTTTCCAGTCAGTGCCCATGTCTCATTGCTTTGCACTCACTTGGTTGATTGACACTACAAAAGAGACTGGTTTGACACTGGGGGTTTTAGCATGGAAAAGTTAAGGTGATTCAGGGAATATAGGCTTTTGTGCCACTTTTAGCAGCATTCTTTGGCTCTCTGAGGATTGGATGCTGTTGCTTTCATTTCTGTGTCTGTCTGCATAGTGTAAGGTGTCCCTAGTCTCTAGTCCCTAGGTGTCCCTTGTCCCTAGCTTTGTGGGTTACAGCAAGTGCTGAGGAGAAGTAGGGAACTCAGTCAGAATTTCAGAAAATCTCCCTGTGGAGGAGTCATTCCCAGCCTTCACTGGTGGGGAGGCTCAGCGGGACTTCTGCTGAGCCCTGTAAACTGGGACCAACACACTTTAGGCTACCATTATGATGTGTTTCAGAGCATTGATTGGTCTTTTTTTTTTTTTCACTTAACGTCTTCCAACTGCCTGAAAATTATAACCTTCACAACATATAATTAGTACACCATATAGTACATAACATATAATTATAAACACTGTGCAATGTTTAAAAAGCCCTCTGGGATCTTGCTCTGCAGCAGAAATATCCCATAAAGGAGAGTGAAAGGGTTATTTCTATGCTGGAGGACAGAGGTGCTCTGCACACCCATGTGTCTGTAGGTGTGGAGGACCGGGCTTATGAGGTTGCAGAGCACGTGCGGGTCCTGGGCAGCTGCTGCAGGGAGCTCTGGGGGAGCCCTGCCCGGCCTCCTCTGCCAGCCCTTTAGGGCACCAGCAAAACAGTTATTGAAATGTTTTGTGGCCATTCAAATGCATGTGTTGTATTGACTGCTCTTGTGAAAGGGCCTTTAAAAGAAGCAAAAATATTAAAATCTCCCCCAGGTGCACACATTATTGACAGACTAATAGAAAGTATATACCCTAAATAGTGTTGAGGGATATCTTTTAAACTGCACTCCCAAACTTTCTGTTGTATTATGCAAACATTGCCATTAAGTGAAAAATACATCCGTATGTTATGATGCAATTTTATTGGTGGGTGTATACAGAAAGTTTCAGTCTTCTATAGTGGATTAATAAGTGATTATATGTAACATCCTCTTTCACGGGCACCCTTTTGCCGTGGGGA
>NW_010399312.1:122084-122886 GCF_000710305.1 Buceros rhinoceros silvestris | reverse complement strand
GGGGGGAACACGCGGGACTCGGCGTGTTCGCTACCGAGGGTGGGAGGCTTCGGGCTGTGGAACGGGGAACGTAGATACGTTTCTCATGATCTAAACCACTCATTTGTATTTAATACTGTGCTTGAATAATGAAGGAAAAAAAGGTGGTTTGTTTTACTTTTTTTTGGTGTTAGTTCTCCTGAACGAGGAGTGGTTTGTCTGGAGGTTTGGTGGTGTTTTAAATGTTGGAAAATCCTTTTGCGAACCTGTGCTGCTGGTGGTGTTTACTCATTTGGTATTTTTCCGCAACAATTGTCATGACTTTTTTTTCTTTTTTCCCCGAAGATGAATGCTCTAGGTTCCCACCACTGGCTTTAGCTGATTTAGGTCATGCCTAGTCTGCACTCATTCACTTTCAGATCTGGGGATTTTCCTTAGTGTGCAAGTTTTAGAGAATCTGCTCTAAATTCTTTGTAGATACACACACTAGAAACTTCATACTGCGGTAGCAGCCCTCTCTGGGCTTTTGGGGGTTTTGTGTCTTTTTGTCTTTCCTGAGAGGTGTATATTGAGCTGTTTATAGTTTTAAAATAGATGTGAATTACATTGGAAAGTCATGGCCTGAAAGCTTTACCTAACTTGGCGCAGTGTTGCAAGTGAACGGGATGAAGGAACAGGACTGCAAGAAAGGATTTCCGTTATTTTATTAGAAAAAAGCATTAGCTTTCATTTGGTTCCCTGCTCCTGTTCTCTGCGGCTGTGCAAACGCTTCTTTTGCCATGAGGGAAGGTGCGTGGGAGAGCAGCCGGAGGTCTCCTGGCAG
>NW_010399312.1:103276-121979 GCF_000710305.1 Buceros rhinoceros silvestris | reverse complement strand
GTGGTGAGGAGTGGGCAGCCTCAGGAAGGCCTCGTGGGTGACGGTGGTGCTGCCTGTGTAGAAGTTAGCTGGAGTTCAGAAGGTGATGGACACATTTAGGTAAGGCCATGCAGCTTTCAAGTGATGCTTCTCTCTCATATTCCAGTGAAGATCAAAGGACTAGTGGTCTTGACAATCATCTGCTCTTCCAGAGCCGCTTCCAGCAGAGGACAGCACGTTTCAGTTTGATCTCCTGCTTTGCTTCTCAGAGTTGGTATTTTTATAGCTGAGCTTCTCTTGAAAAAATTAGTGATGTTTTGTGCTTTACTGGGTCCAGCTGCTGACAGCACATTTGGGGTTGATGTCGTTGTCTTGTTTTGCTTGTTTCTTCCCAGCTGCCTGAGGAGTGTCTCTGCTCCCCCCAACTGTTGTTGTCTGCACTTCTGCATTTGGCAAGTGTTCTGTCCAAGACCAGATCAGTGGTCTGGATCTGTGTGGCCCTGGGCTGAGCCAGTTGGGTATCTTCTCAGGGTGCTTGTTGGGAGAGGGCTATGTGGGCTTACCCAGACTGACCTGATCTGGACCCAGCAAAGTCCGTTAGTCCCTGCTTTCCCTTCCCAGCAAAGGGTGTATTTGCAGCTGGGTACTGCTGCTTTAAAGCATGTGTGTATGAGGGTCACGTTGAAGTCACTGTGTATGTAGGATCTCTGGCTTTCTTTGTTTTTGTTGTGATTAAGCACTTTCCATCTTGATGTGGTTCAAGTGGGTCACTTTTCCTCTGTAATATCCTTCCAATAACTCCTCTAAGGTTGTGTTTTTATTATTATTCCCATATGATGTTACAAAGCCTTCATGCTGGAAGTTGTTTCTTAGTAATGGTCAATAAATTCTCGTAATAACTGTTGTGGAAGCTGGAAGCTCAGATGAGGCACCTGTGAATGAAGTATGAGGGGAAAAGGGGAGGTAATTGACATTTGTTCTTTCATAAATTCACCATGTTTCAGGCACAAGGAAGGAATGTTTAACTGGTTCTCAGTGAGCTAACAAGTTTCGGATGGAGATTTACCCTTCTTAGGCAGTTTATTCTTACAGTCTGCTGTTCTTACCGTTGAAAATTCTTCTCCTAATTTCTAATCTAAATTTATAACTGAAGTATTTAAGAATTCTGACATGCATTTTATACACCTTGTGAACTTTTTATTACACCTCTTCTGCAGGAATATGTCACGTGTTTGGGGACTTTCTCTTTGGGGCTTCCCATGCTTAAACCCCATTCCTTCCTCTGTGGGCTATTCTCACTGCTTTTCTTGAGGCTTTTTCCACTTAGTTTGCATTTTTGTGGAACACTGGGAGTGGACATGGTGCTCCTTAGTACAACAGGAAGAGTCAAAATTATTTCATGAGCTTTTCATACGATACCTCAATTTCACCCATCTCCATAGGATGATGAGTCTTCATGCATTTTTTGTTTTTTGCAGTGACATGTGTGGATGTATGTTCAGCACAAACCCCAGATTCTTGAGCACTTTTCCACTCAACATATCTCTGGGCTGAACGGTATTTAGCCTTGTCTTCAGGCTGAGTTATGCAGCTGGTTACTCTTGCCTCTTTGTTCTGTCAAATGACATGTTTTTTCAGGTGAGTTTTGCGCTCTGTCAAGTGGCTTTTGATTCTGAGTCCCACCATCCAAGTGCATGTACTTGTCCCGGATTATCCTCTGTTAACTTAAGGAAATGAATGTTCTGTCCTGATCTTTTCCAATGCGTAAGTTATGGATGTGATGTTGTTTGGGAGATCTTTGAAGTTGATGCTTGTGACTATGAGGAATCAAACTGAGGCAGAGCACAATACAGAGTTGCCTGCAGTAAGTTCCTTGCAAAATAGCCTCTCCCCTCCCGCAAGTTACCTTCTGTAACGCCAAAAGATTAAAGCCACGTGAATTATGGCTTGCTACCTATTTTCTGTCTGACTGAAACGGTGGTAGTTTATCTCTGAGTATGGGTTTCTAATCACCGCTTAGTACTTCAGTATGTACCGTATTTGTTTAGATGATATGACTGTCAATTTAAGAGTGTCAGGAGTCCACTTCAACCAAAACTGTGTTGCCTCTAGTTGCTGTTTTGCTACCTACATTTTTACTGTGGCATTGGAGGAAATTCTATTCATTCGATATGATTTGCTCCTAACCAATTGTGTGTTGGATCTTATCTGTTTCATTACCCGAAATACGCAGGAGATAGGTCGTTTGTCTGATTATTTCTTTCAGCATCTTCCCAGGGACTGACAGTAATGCTGACAGGTTTGTGTTTCGCCGTGTATTCAGTTTCCTGCTCTTTGGAGGCAGGTGCTTTTGGCCTTCTTCAGGCTGATGGAACTTAATGCAGAGAGCAGAGAAGATCTTTGATAACTGCCTTTGTTAGTTATCAAAAACTTTGTCAGTTTTCAAAGGGTAAACATTATGTCTAGGATTTGAAAACCTTGAAGTACTCTCTTGGTGCTCTAACCCCTGTATATAGTCCATAGGGTTGTGGAAGCTTATTAAGTTGTCCGCAGAAGCGTATTGCCTTTGTCGTGCTTTCTGCTTGAAGTTTGTGATGAATGTGCAGGGGAAATTCAGAGTCTTGACTTCACTGGCTCCAGAGGTTTGGAGCAATTGCTCTAATGCGTTTCCTGGTTCTAGCTTGTGCTCTTGCTCCTTTTGCTGCAATATGAGTTACATTAGCCAGTTAATCTGTTTTAGTGAATGAAGATCGATGCAGAAAATGCCCCAAGTGGCATCGTCTATTAGAGATTTTTCCTTCCTGTTGAACAGTGGGTTAACGTGCTCCTACTTTAACGACTCTTTCTTTCACTGCAGACATTCTGAAGAATATTTTCATGTTACCTTCAGTGATGCCTCCCAGTAGTTTCCTTCCTAATGCTTTCACCTTTCTTAATTTAACTGTGCTGTTCCCTTGATAAAGGAACCTTCAGTGATTTGATTTGTACTTGTACACAATCTCTTGAATTAAGAGATTAAGAGCTGAGATGATTTTTCAGGTTCAGATATTTCTCCTGGGTTTCAGAAAGCCTATGGTGAGAGTTGCCTTCTGTCAGCCAAGTTGTTTCCACTTTCACATTATTAGCCACTTCTTCCCCTTTGGTTGAAATGAAACCAGAAGAGCTTTCCTTTTATCATGACTTTTCTTTTTTTTTTTTTCCTCCTTTTTTTCTTCTCACCTCTTATATAAAGTTAATCTCAAAGTATTTGAGAGCTCCTTGGGCAGTATGTGTCCTGTTTGTTCCTTCTTTTTCCACAGATGCGTGCAGTGAAGGTTCCTCTTACTATGAAGTCCCGTGCTTTGGAGTTCTGGCTGCTAGTTCTTCTCCTCCTCCCCACTTCATCAATTAAAATCTCTCTCATTTGGGGTAGATACTATGTGTTAGAGTACTGGCCTCCCATCTTTCTTGTACTGTGACCTTGATTCTGTCCACAAAAGTGTTCTGGATCTTAGCATTTCTCCTCCCTTGTCCTTTGCATGTCTCCCTGTGTCAGCATGCTTGACCCTGCATTAGGAGAACTTTCAGTGGCTTTCTCCTAACGCTGTGTGTTTGCCATGTCCAGTTCCCCTGTGGCCAGTGGGGCTCCAGAATGTGTTCGTGTCCACTTGTGGCAGAGCAGGAGTCAGAGCACTGATAAGCACAGCAGTGCTGTGGTGGAGATAGGGAATAGGCGGATGAGTGTGAGAGGATGAAACTGGACATTGGGTCTTGGCTGTAAATATCCTTCAAGTTGGGCTTCCATTGGAGTTTATTCCAGTGGAACCATGCCAAGCCTCACCATTATGGGAAGTGTTTTTTTCGGGTGTTATTTCTTATTTTTTCTTCTCCTTGGTTATTGCTTCTTGACTAATATCACCAAAAGTGTAATACCATGTGTGTTTGGTGTTACAGTAATGTTAAATAAGCCTTTTCCACTATAAATCTTCCCTGTCACCAGAAGGGAGGATGATAAATTAGCAGTTAAAAGTTGTTCTAGGATGGGACTTAGTATGGAAATGCTTAGTTCAAGAATAATGAATGTCTTTTTAAGTTTATTTTTCTAAAGTATAACAGAAGTTCAAGGCATCACATACTTGGCTTTAAAGATGCTTTTGTGCAGGGGAAGGTGTGTCTAATTATGGAGCAATCCTTGGTTAAAGTTCTGCAATGCATTAGTTTTTAAGGTGCAGTGATGGCTTTGCCTGCTTTTGGAAATTCACCCGCAAGAATTATATTCAAAAGCCTTTGTGTGTGCGTGACAATGTTTGATTGTTCAGACAATTCCTGATGTCTTTTCTGAGTGTACAGATGCTGGGTGCGTGCTTGCCAATTGAGTTGTAATCCACCTGGCTTCACTTGAGACCATGAATTATCTTTTACTCTGTCTGCTTGGATTTCATGGCCTGTGTTGAGTTTTAGGAGGCTGGTCAAACCTATCCACTGATGTACTTGGAGGAAAGGAAATGCATCCACTGAAAACTGCGCTAAAAGAATGTTAAGGTTGTTACTGTGGACAGGACTAGGTAAAGAAATTTACTGTTGGCAGTGAATTGGACCATATGGTCTCCAACAATCAGGCACAAAAGTCTTGGGTAAAAAAGGTAGTTAATTGGGGCTGCTGGTTCACTTTGTTGTCCCACTGCCTGCTATAGGGAGGAGGAGGGAAACTGGTACATGAAACTGTCTCTTAGGAGTCAGTCCTGCTGCTTCAGCTACCTGTCCTGACTCGTAGAGAGAGGAACTAGGGATATCTACAGACCAGCAAAAGCAAAGAAACTCCCTTCCCTCCCCAGCGCCACAGTTGTGCTGTCTCTGCAAAGCATCTTTACCATGCTTGACACCTCTGGGACACAAGGGCACAGGTACCAGCGCAGCCTCCACAGAAAACAGAAAGGCTTGTTTTCAGCTGCCGCCTGTGCAGCGTTACTGGGTTTGTTCGTGTCCTGCTGCAGTCTTGGGTGGTAGTTAATGAACCTGCTCGATTGTAAGCTTTTCTGATGTCTTTTTCCTGTCCACCGGAGAGGTACAGAAAGGTGTCTAGGCTCCTTATTAAAATATCAGGTTTTTTTTTCTCCTTTTCCCAGAGGAGATGTGTTTATTTCTTATTTAATTTGTTAATAAGGCTTCAAAATTAACACAGTATAAAAACACTTACTATCTCTAGGCCCAGCTTTGTGTCGCTCAGAGGAGACATCAGCTCATGGAGTTGTCATGTGGGGATTCTGTAATTTGCCCTGCACCCTGTTACGGCTGTTCCAGGGATTCATTAGGGGATAAGTGCATCGTTGGAGAACTCTAATTGCGGTGCTAACTACTGCTAAGATGAAGAAACAGAGGTTTCATTATTTGCATATTTATTTTAATGTTAGGAGCATTTGGAGTTTTGCGGCTGTCAAATTCCCCAGGAGTTGGAAGTAGGAACATCCCTGGTGAATTCGGGGGAGTGGGGTCTCATGCCAGCACGTGGAGCCGGAGTCACTGGAAAAAAGTTTGCAATCTTCTTGTTTAAACTCCTTCCAAGTGAAAGGATCACTTGGCTTCCTGCTGCATTCTTCTCTGCAGTGTGGTTCAAGAAAATGCCTTTCTTCTGAGATGGGGGGAAGCCCTGGAGATTGTGGAAAATAACATAAAACTGCATTTCAGCCAAGTGAGCTTGAGAGAAGAAGTCTAGCTAGAGGTAGGTGGTGAGGATCTGTCAGACCTCTAACTTTTGACTTGAGCATGTAGGAATTAGGTGCTTAAATATGTATCTGAATTCTATTCAGTGACATTTTCTCTGAAGAAAATACCTGAAATGCAAGAAAGAACAATGATACTGTATTCAGGGCTGTCATTTGTACTGTAAAGGTTAGCTGTGAAGTTTTTTATTTTTTTTCTTTTAGGCCACTAGATTTATGTTAGTAGAAAAGTGGGATGTGGGCTCATGAGTGCAGACTGTTAGGGTAGCGCTGGGTGAACCACAGACATGTGAACAGGCTCAGGCACAAGGAAAAGAGCCACCAGACTCTGGTACTTGGTGGACCCTTGCAGGAGCTGATCCAATTTGCTGACCTGGCAGAAAATGAGAAGCGCTTTTGACTGGTTGACTAGTTTGTACAGGACTGGTGAGCTGAAGTGGCTTGTGAATGGTTAGACAGGCATCAGAGGTGGTGCAAGATAGTCTGTAGAAATATGCATCCACAGGTACCATAGGAATGGGGTTGAAGGAAGGACCTTCCCGTGGCACAATGTTAATTTAACTTGCACTGTTTTGTGAAGCTGCATGCTGAAAAAGTAGGCTTATCTGGGAGAGCAAGTGCTCTGTTTTGTTTCTTGTTTTCTTGCTGCTCTTGCCATATCACATCCCAGATTCCTGGATGGTAGATCCTTGCATGAAAAGCTTAAGTAGTGTATGTGTACTAAAGCAGATTGGGACTACATAGGGCTAAAAATCTCAACCAGAACAGGAACTTTGTGTGAAATAAAGTGAAAATGCCTACTTGGCTTTGGGGAGAGAAGTAATGAAAACTATGTAACATACTCAATTCCCAGCGATTTACATCTCTGAAAGAATTCTCTTTGTTTTTTCAGGGTGAGTTGGGAGTCACATCAGGGATGTTTTTACTCGTGGTTGTCAGATCTGCCGTGGGGAGTTAGGTTAACTGGTGCTGATTTGGAATAGTTGCACAATCATAGCCTCATAACCTTCAAAGGAAGAAGCAAAATGGCTTTTTTTTTTTTAAAGTGGAATGTATTCCCTCAAAGAAAGCTTTTTCCTGTCTACTTAGGGAATAAAAATCTAGGTCATCTTTTTTCTTGGTCTTTTTGGAGTTATTCCTGTTTTTATTAATTAGAATTAGATGCTCTTTGGGCTCTGTTCCACCCCATTACTCTTCCAAAGACTCTTCAAGTTAGTCATGGGAGGTGATTAAACCATTGCTGAAATCCCCAAGAGGTTATATTCTTCTGCCATCCAGTTTTGACAGTGAATATTTGCTTTTACATTTGGCTCTGAATCATGGTCTTAATACTTCTGATGAAGTGGTATTAATGCCTCGGTTATATTATTCTGTTCTTTTGAAACTGACATATTTAGAAAATCTTCTTTCTCTGATCGATTGGCATGTCTACCCAGTAGTACTTCTTGTCTGCTTAGCAAAGCTTGCAGAGCTCTACTCTTCATTCCTCGTAAGGACTTTTCAGAAATTAAAGTGGTGGTTCTGCTCCGAGATGTAACCGTGGCAAATGGAAAGCTGTTGTTTAGATCCTGGCTCTCCAGTCAGTGAACTGAAAAGTAAATTCTTTTTCCTTGGTTCTGAAAATTCAGTCTGGCTAAAATCTGCAGCCTGGGATCCTGAAAACGGCTCGTGGGATTTAGGTGTGCAGTTTGAGGAGTCTTCAAGTGTGCTCCACCGTTGTTGCTGGGTAAACACTTACCATGGTAAATGTCCAGTGTGGTAATGGTCCAGCACGGGTGTGGTAAATCTTTATGGTTAAAATAAGTGCTTCTCCAAAAGAAGGCAGACACAATAACCTTTTAAACAATTTGATATTAGGTGGGTTTTTTCGTTTGTTAACTGCAACTGCTGCATTATAATTGAAGCCAATAATTCTGCGGGTTCGCAGGGAAGAAGGACATTTGACTTGCTTCTCTGTGGTTGCATTAGCTGCCAAGTGTTAATAAGCGATATGCATAGGTTTAATATTTATGAAATAAAGCAAATATATTTCTGAGTCACTTTAAAAAGTGCATCTTGGTGACTGTAAAATCACAGCAGAGCAGATCTGGAAGTGCCCCTTTGGAGTACTCAGCAGCTGCAGTCATGTGCTCTTTGGGGCATTTTTTTTATTTCCCCGGGACAAATGAAGGTGAAGTTCGAAGAAAAGCTAGGTCAGCATTTTGGAAATGGAATTAAGTACCCCAGTGTTCAGATCTGGTTAGGAAATTAGGAAATAAAAAAATATTCCCTGTTAGTAACAGGGTATGGGACAGGCAGGGTGCTGAGCTTGTGTCATGGACACTTAAGTTTCTTGTGGCTGGTTCCCTCTTTGTTTTAATGATACGAAGGAAACACTGGATGTTTCTTCACAGAAGGGCCACTCTGGCTGTGCTAAAAGTTAAGCATAGTAATCCTAAGAGTGAACTGAATTTTGTAATGACATCTACTTTTTTTTTTTTAAAATGTTTTGCAAGAATTATATTTGACAAGACCAGATCTGAGAAAAGAAATTGTCAGGAACTGCTGCTATATGTTACAAAATTATACTTTAATTGTCCTAGCTAAGAATGCTTTTTTTGATGCTCTGAAAATGAGATTCTAAGTTGTTCTTCCTTTGAATATAACACACATGGGAGGGAATGTATTAGGAAATTCTTGCAGGTGTTTTCCTGTCGAATGCAGGTAAGTTCAGAGAAGTGAGAACAAGATGTCTCTGCTAGAGAAAAACAATGAGTGAGTCATCTGGTCTGATAAATATTTTGGCTCCAAATTGGGAAACATGTAGGTAATGATTTTTGCTATTGCCACAGACTCCCCTCCATCATTGGCTCTAAGTTTAAATTATGTATCTGAGCATTTGCAGAATCCTGAGCTCAATGTGAGCATGACAACCTCTTTAACATTATAGAGGAGGATAAGTGGTTAGCTGAGAGGGACATAAGGTGACAGTTGGGAAATAGCAGGGTGGGGCCATGAGGAATGGTGGTGTGTGTAGGGTTTTTTTTTTTTTTTTTAGAAGCAGTGTTGAGGTACAAGTTCCTAAGTCCTAAGAATGTTCTGCTTTTATTAATGCCAAGCAATGTGGCCAGACCATCAGTCTCTTTGGTGGGGTGGCAAAGAAGGACTGATGTTCCTAGACAGCAAAAGGCAAGGGAGTGGTTTGGCTTATGTTGCTGAGCCAGCACGGGAAGTGTTAGGTCTAATTGGGCAGGAAAGTTTGGCACTGGGGTTAGATGTATTGCAAGAGATGCTGGCAGAGGTGCAGTGAAGAAGTAAGACCTCTGGTCCCAGACAAGTACAGGCAGACAAACATTAAATGTCTTTGTCCTCTTTACTTGCAAAGTGTTACATGTTTTCTGTAATGCAAAACAAAAAAAGGAAGCAAAAACTCGATACCTTTGTGGGAGTGAGGAGCTGACCTATCTGTAGGTATAACTAATGAGTAGGTGATCTTTCGTGTGAGTGTACGAATAGCCTTGTGTAAATAGAAGAGTTCAGATTTGTCTGGGAGTAGCTGTCTGCAGGCTGAGAAAATAGTCCTTACACAGCCTGGACGGTGTCAGGAAGGACTGTCAGTGGCAGTTGTGTGGTTTGATAAGCCTGTGACTGATTTGCTGTGAACTGGAGGTGGGAGGCTGCCTTTAAATCCCCGAGATCTTCTTGTTCCAGGAAAAAGATGAAAAGTTATCTTTAGTTTTGGGATATGGCTGAATTCTGTAGAGAGGGAGATCAACAGGACTGAGGGCAACACCAGGATGTTGCGATGTTGCTGTGAATGTTGTCAGCTCAGCAGGCTTGGAGGAATTAGGACCCTGGTTGCCTGTTGAGTTAAGTCTACAATTACTTCAGTTGTTTGAACCTTTTTGTTTTAATGCTTGCAATAAAGCCTGGCCTAAAATTTTGCTAAACAAATCCTTGATTTCTATTTGTGCCTGGCTTTGGGGAAAGGTAACACAGGACAGAATAATGGATGTGGCCAGAGTTAGCTATCTCTGTGTGGTTGGTACCTCAGTGATGGATGAGTGGACCAGCCCCTTGTAGAGTCATTCCTTGAGGTGACGTTAGGAAGCTCAAATTGCATGGGGTCTGTTTGGGAACCTTTGCTGCCAGCTGACTGATTTCGGAAAGGAGTCCTCTCTTTCGCAAGGTACATGTGACTGGGGAATGTCTTGTGGCTCTGGGGAAACTCTGAAATGCCGTAGTGGAGTTGTTAGGGGAGGTTGCCCTGTTGTGTGACAATAGATGAAGCAGCAAAGATCAGGAGGTGGACTTGCTTGGAAAAAGGGATGAGACTACATGAGAACTTGACAGGAGGAGTGATGACTGGGCTAGGGAAGCATCAAGGACTATCTGGGAAGACTGAGGAAAAAATTGGAGCTTCCATAGCAGAAGGTGTGAGGTTCTGTGTGGATGAATGCACAGGCAGCCAATGGCTGTGGGAAGATCAGAGGTAGGGATAGCGGGTGTCTCTGTGTGTACTTGCACGTGTAGTGAAGGAGTGTAGGTGTCTAAATGGAAATTAGCTGAGCGAGGAGCCCATGCCTGGATCCAAAAATCTTGGTCGGGGAAGAAGGAAGGATGCAGAAGGGATCAGCACACTGATATCTTGCCTTCCCTCATTGGGCTGGAGCAGCACCCAGGGCATTTGAGATGCAGAGCCCTGGGGTGGAGTTGACCAAGTTTGTGGAGCCCAGCGTTTCACAGGGGCTCTGGCTGTGCCCATCAGACTTCCCTGCTGGAGTGCAGGCTGAGTGGAACTGCTCCCGTGTGCCCCAGGAGCTGGGCTTTGAGCAGAGGAAATCCTGTGTAGCGCTAATGCTAATCGCTCTCAAATCAGGAATGTGAAATTTGGGCATGCTTCAAGTGTTAATTATAGTGGCTTAATTTCCTTATCTGGTACCATGGGGATAACACTACTTCACAGTGATTTTGAGAAGGTCAGTTATTTATGCTGACTGTGCACGCCAAAGAAAGCTGGAGGGAGTGGGGAAAGAAAGTAAATATGTTGAAGCAGCATTTGAACAGGGCAGAATAAACAAGATCTGAGGAGAAACTGGTATTGACTGCATGAACATTAGTTGAGCGTTGCCTATCCAGAGGGCTGGAGGAGGTGGCAGTCCTAACAACCCTTCATCTGGGTTCCTGGCAGACCTTGCACGCTAACTGTAAGGAAAACATGTAATGCCCGGGCCATATATTGTGCAGACTCGTTAGAGGAGGAACAGGATGGTGAGGCCTCTACCCTGCTGCCTCCCTTAGTTGGTGTGAGGCAATGGGTATGGAGAGGAGTGGGTGGGGAGGAGCTGAGTGACAGTCTGGTTGCATAAGCCTTTTTTCCAAAGGAAACCGGGATAACGTGTGGAGATACAATAAATTCAAAACGTAGGGCGTGACCGCAAGAGGGATCAGACCACCGGAATTTTCACTTTGCGTTTTTGTTCTGCGGTCGTTCATGTAGCGTGGTTATGGGTGTTTTGCATATGGAAATTTTATTTCTCTGACTTGCCAATAATACTTCTAGAAATCTGGTTGAATAGTGGGTTTGTGTCTAGTTTTTCTGTCACAGGTCTTTTCTTGGTTTCAGTCTCTGTGGTAAGAATAAGGCTGTATTACTGCACGACTTCCATGGTGTTACATTTCTACTTGCACAAGAAATTATGTCTTTTATGTTTCCTAGGTAAGACTTCATTTCCAATACTCTTGTTACGTCTTTAAGTGGGTATTTTAAAAAGATTTCTGTGCCCTTAAGTAAGTTTAGAACCCGTACAGAGTCTGTATTTTATAGAAGCTTGATCTTTTGAACCTCATTTCTAGCTTTCAACCAGTTCTCCTCTTCTTGAAGAGCAGTTGCGTAATTGGCAAACATATACAAGACGTGCTGATCTGAATGTAATCATTCGTTGAATATAATGGAACACAAACACTTTCTCTTCCACCTAGTTAGTCCAATGTTTTATTTTAAAATCAGTTTTTTTTTAGGGATTGTAGAAAGATGCAAAGTTGCCCGAAGGAGAGTTGCCCCAACTTTTTTCTACTCGGTGTCCTTCCTTCACAAATATAGAAGCAGCTATATCATTGAAAATTTAATGAAGCTTTCATCAATATAATGCTGTGCCTCTACATTCTCTGAAACGTATTCATATTTAATGAGCTTCTAATTCTAATTTCAGGTAGCACGAACAACTGAATATAACCATAAATCTGCTTTGCTCGTGAACAGCATGTCCCATGTCATTTACAATTTGTGAAGTAGTCATTGATGACCAGTGTGGTAAAGCACAGTAAGAGTTGTACATCTGAGCATCAAGCAGCTGCTATTTAAATCAGTTTTTGACTACTTTGATAGTTCGTTAAAAATGTTTCATCTCAGACCTTTATTTTTATTCTTTTTTCCATAAAATTCAGCCTCAGGAAACAGAATCAGTGGTCCTAAAGCAATGAGGTTGCTGTCTGAGTGTCATATTTGAGTGTTTCTGTTTTGTGGTTGGGTTTTTTCTCAAGTCTAAGCAAGCCTAAGGTTAGTTCCTTAGTTAAGAAGCACAATAGTGGGAAAATATGTTGGATGCGTGGGAGAGCTGGTAACGCTGAGCAAAATATAGAATTGTGTATAATTCATTACAGAGGATGGAAATAGTCTAGGAATAACTGTGAGGATACCCTACTGCACTCTGGACAGTCTCAAACTGAATATCTCTGTGAAGTATCGAGTAATGCTGTGCTGCTTGGCTTGGCTGTAAGGAGCAACACGGCTTGTTTTTCTCTTTCTTCCTGAAGTGAATCGTAATGCTGAAGAGATGGTATTGTTTACCAAATCTTATGCAGTAACACCACCTGCATAATTACATTTTCAATTAGAATAAGAAAACATTAACACTGAAACATTGTTTTGATCATGCGAAATACTTTATTGTTTTATCTGCATTATTTAATTTATGGTCCTTTTATTGTTTCTCATAATCATAATTGGCATTTATCCATTAATATTTAATTTGTGTTTTGGAGGTTAATTGCGGAAAAGGGCCATATATAATGTGATGCCGTTGGATATAGAAACATAAAATTTAATAACCAGAAACATTCTCTACTACATATAGTATTGTCTTTGTAATAATACAAAAGGCAATGTAGAGAATGGTATTCACTCCATACCCCTTTTCTTGGCAGTATGCAGTTTTGTATTTCATCTAGTAAGAAGTTTTTAAAAAGAAATTTTAAAATATTACTAAGAGAAAGCCACACTTGTCAGCATCCTAGTTGCTTTTGACTGTTCTTATTTTCTTAATTTACTTGGAGCATTACACTAGCAAGGCTCATCAGAATGTTTTCCTGCATATTTTTTTAAATCCAACTTTTTATGCACCTTTTATCAGCCTCACAGATGGAACACTATATGCTGAGCCTATTATGGGTATTTGTACTGTTTCAGAAGCCCCAGAGTTTTACTCATTCTTCAGCAAGGCTTAACACTTGACTTTCATGGTTCTTCTTGGAGCAGACCAAGAGAAGTCAGACAGGCATCTCGTGGGAGGTGGTGCAGCTCTGGAACCCGCATCCTTGGGGCTGTCAGCGTGCAGCCCTCCAGTGCCACCGGCACAGGCTTGTGGGGAGTCTCTGGTAGACAGCCAGCTAGGATGGGACAGGAGGGATCTGCCTTTTGTCTCCTCAGACAGCTCTGCCCTGCTGTGATTTGAGCCTTTGCCCGGAGAAAGCTGTAGCCAATGCAGTGCAGCCTGTGGTTCCTGCGGTAGGCTGGGTTGTAAGCCCTGGTCCTGATGGTTCCTCAGTCCGTAGCACATGTCTGTGCAAGAACACTGCCTTTTTACCCTTGGAATTCTGCCCTACCCAATTTTTAAGGCTTTCGGAGACTCCTGCCTTACTAGAAAAGATCTGGTGTGGGCAGGTAGGTCTGACATCTGAAATAGGAAAACGAGTTCATTTGCTGTACCAGTCTGTTCTTGGCATTTCGTGCTGGGTGGTGTCAGATATGCATCAGTATAGACACTGCCACTGTGCACAGCTTTCTGTATTTAGTGGATTTCATAGAATCATAAAATCATCTGGTTGGAAGAGACCTTAAAGATCATTGAGTCCAACCATTCACCCTGCACTGCCAGGGTCCCTAAACCATGTCCCTCAGCACCAAATCCACACGGTTTTTAAACACTTCCAGGGATGGGGACTCCACCACCTTCCTGGGCAGCCTGTTCCAATGCTTCACAACCCTCTCTGTAAAGACATTTTTCCTGACATCTAACCTCAATTTCCCCTGGCGTAACTCGAGGCCATTCCCCCTCATCCTGTCATTCTTAATTTGGTAGAAGAGATCAACCCCCACCTCCCTACAACTTTCAGGTAATTGTACAGAGCATGAGCGTGGGAAAAACCCTTCCCAGATCTTCGTTGGCAAAGCCAAGCCATGATGAGAGAGCAATAAGGTCCCCCCTGAGCCTCCTCTTCTCCAGACTGAACAGTCCCAGCTCCCTCAGCCGCTCCTCATAGGACAAGTTCTCCAAACCCTTCACCAGCTTCGTTCCCCTTCTCTGAACTGGCTCCAGCACATTTGTGACGGCTAATTGAAAAGTACACGTTTCTAATGAAAATCCCTGCTTGCTAGCCATTTGGATGGAGAGCGGTACAACAGCAGAACAGATGAAAGAACAAGAGCGTTAGTTCAGAAGACCAGCTCAGTTCATCAGGTGCCTGAATGCCAGTGTAGCCTCACTCAATCAAGCAGCGCACAGAAACAGAGACGCTTCATGCTACGATTATTTTTAGGGTCAAAACCATACTGTTTATTTTGATTTCTAAAAACTGCATCAGTTTTTCTGGCGGTAGTTTTTCTGTCAAATAGTTTACTTAACACAGACAAACAGTTTATTTAAGATAAGTTGATAGTGGTAGATTTGGAGTTCGTCCTAATGCTGTTAGTTTTCAAATTTGGCTTATTTGGCATATTTGGGCTATTTACAGTAGAAGCTGAAGGTGGTTGAGATATCAGGGAGAGGTATGTTTGTGGGTTTCTTTCTTTAAATATTACCACAGGTCTTTAAAGTTCACAGATCTTAAATGGCTGTCCCTCATCTTCTCCTGAGTGGCATCAGGTCATTTACTTGCCAGTCTTAAGCACTGACCTCTTTTGCCTCGTTCAGCCTTTGACTAGGGCTTGTAATAAATAGACCAGTCAACATCATTTCATGATAAGTGGGTTATTTTATGCAGGTGTGGAGGGATTACTTTAATAAAAATCTGTTTATTTTCCTTTCCTAATTTCTACAGATTTTTTTTCAGTTTCTTTAAAGATAATTCAAATATTTTTACCTCAAGTCTCAAGTTACATATAAATTGCACACAAAAATTTCACTCCAAGCTTTGTTTTGGACTTTAGCACTGAAAAGTTAGAAAATGCCAAAAAAAAAAAAAGGATTCCTTGTTCAGTCTTAGCTTGCTTCCTCTTTATGTATGGTAGCATACTATTGTTGATGTAGACTGCTATTTGTACCTTATTTATTGGATGTGCTTGGTAAACAACTGATTGGTAAACAACTCAGAAAACAACTGATTGAAACATTCTCTGACTAGAGAGGATCATAGATTTCTTCTTTTTCTGTAGTGCTCAGTGTCTCTGGATATAAAATTTTTTATGCTGATGTATTTCTCCTGTGATATAATAGCATTGCTACCTCTGTGTTAGTGATGAGAAAAATCATCATGATTTTACAGGGATCTCCATAAGTTTTGAAGTGTGCTATAAGGGGAATGTTAACATTTCTGTTTACCCTTTAACCTGCTTCCATAGCAGTCACAAATAGCGTTTTGAGAACCTCATAGTGAGAAGTGTTGAACTTAGACTATGCCAATCCTGTGAATACCCGTTGGACATTCCAGAAAAGGGTATTTGCATTAATTATAGTAATTGTATTTCAGCTTTGCACTGCAATGTAGTTCTGGAGCTTTTTAGGGGTTTTATTTTGTGTTACAGTGTGGAGCTCATAGACTGGGAATTTGTGCAGCCTGCGGTGTTTAGGCAGGTAATCCACTGGATCATCTTGGTACTAGTGACCAAGGTTAAAACTAAAGTTTTGGTCCTGAGGGAGAGGAATCTAGGTATTAGAAGAAAGAGTTTCGAAAGGAGTGGGTGGGGTTTTTAGAAGCATGATTCATTAATTTTTCTCTTGTGCTGTAGTGGCCAGCCTCACACACCGTCAGATCGGTGCATCTGAGGGACAGCAAGCTGTGATGCCAATGCAGGTACAGGGGGAGATGGGGATAGGCAGCAGCAAGGCCTCTTTTGCCACCAGAGAAAACCTATTGTGCAGCTGCCCCTCCGCGTGTCTCTTCTGTGGATCCTCTCTGTTTTCTGAGATGCTTCGGCAGCCATGTGCCTTCATGTGCAGCTTTTGTCTATGCATTTTTAAGCTGACTCACGAACAGAAGGGTTGTACTTTGCCAAGCATCTGTAGACGGTGCCCTTTGGGTGATACTGTTACTGCTTGCTCTCAGTGCTGTGACTCATCCCGCACTCTGCTTCTAGCACATCCGAGCTTTGTGACTGGCCTTGGGGTAAAATATTTTTGTGCTATGTATATGAAGACATCAGACATCAGTGCTCCGTGTATAAAGGCAACAGGAAGAAAGGATGAACAGGCGTGGCTTAAAAACAAACAAAACAAAAAAAACCGCCCAAACCCCCACCCCAGCTACGTTTGTGTTGACTTACCTTTGAGTCTCCATGGTCCCTCCAGCTAACCGAAGTCCAGATGTTCCCAGTGTCACATGTCTGTCCCATCCTTGTGTTCCCGCCCCTTTTGTTGGCACCAGATGGTGATCCAGTTCAGGGAGGTGATCCATTTCAGGGTTTTAGACTAGTTATCAGCTGAACTAGTTCGTTGTACTGCTCCCCGGCATGTGCACTGTTGTACAGGTACTAGGACTTGAATGTGGGATGGGAAACTATGGCAGCCCAGGTTTAAAAGTACGATAAGCTGTTGTAGGACTGGACTTTACCATGTACTTGTAGTAGCCATATGTGATGCTAGTAAAAACAAATAAATCTGTGTATGAGGTGGTTGCACGTGTCTCTGATAGCTTCAGTGCTGTGCCAGGAGAGTGCTGTCTTGATAGTGTTCCTGCAGCATAAAGTGGCCATGTAGGTGTGTGGCAGCCACGCAGAAAACCGCTTTGAGCTCAGGTGATCCCACGCAATTTCCCCAATATGTTCTCTGGGAGTTAAGGTGTTTGTTTTAGTTGACAGCCTGAGCATGCAGTGGCTCCGTTTTTCTTTTGCTCAAACACCGTATAGCTTGGATTTGGATTTAGCTTAAACAAATTGCAAGGAACTGTCTCTTCATGTTATGTAAAGTTTATGTTCCTGAGACTAAAGGGATCACTTATGGATTACTGGGAGTGTTGCAATTTGAAAAGATCTCTGCTGGGTAGGGTACAACTTTCTCCTTGAAGTGGGGGTACTTTTCAGATCTGTTCTCATTCAGAAGTTTTCATAGTCCTTTCAGAGCTTGGGCAGGGGGATTTGGGTTACAGTGGCTTTCTGGTATTGTCACCAGTGTGAATGAAAAGCTGGTGCAAGATAATACTTGGATGGTGACTGCATGCTCAGTTTTATGCATTATTTTTCAGTGGAGCTGCAGGATGGGGTGTGAAGTAACACTTACGTTAGAGCTTCATGGGGTGATTGAATTTGTGTGCTGTTTTTCTTTTCCCTCTTGGGGTAGAGTAGGTGGGCTGGTGTCAGGAGGTGTTTGTGCAGTATCAGAGTGATTGCATATATGCAAATCATCTTTGTCCCCTGGCTTGGGAAGCCATCCCACAACTTTGATCTGCGGTATGTGCAGGGTGGAGAGGGGGAGGAGGAAAAGTCATGCTCCCGTTTAGCCTCCTGAAAGTACTTTGTGTGCCTGCATGATAAACTTGGGGTCTTTTCAAAGAGTAATAGCTGCCATGCAGGTGAGTCAGCCTTTTGTACTGAGGTCCAGGTGCTTCACTTATTTTCAGGCTGGCATGCTAGGACACACTGGCATTCATCACATTTGTAAACACTCCTCAAAGCTGAGGAAGGCTTTTGTCTTGTAACCGGTTTGCCTTAATGCTCTGGGAGTGACTGGCTTGACGCATTTTGGCCAGGTGGCATCAGCAGCCTGTGAAATACAGAGGAAGCATTTCTGCTCTGTGACCTTTACAGCAGGGTGATCTTCGGGAAGGACAACCAAGAGTGAGTGTCTTTATTTTTGGTGCTTTGCCCAAATACGTACGCTTTTGACTCCAGAACAGGGAATGAAAAGCTCCCTGTCTTGGACCAGTCCTTTGGGCAATACAGTTCTTGTCTGTTTTTCTGCTGTATGTGATGGTTGACAAGTCATTCCTGCAGAACAGGAAGAAGGGAACTTTTTTTATTGGTGGAAAGATCATTGCTGGTACTGCCAAGCGGCGCAGAGCAGAGTTCTAGCCTCTTGTGCTGAGTTCTGTGTCAAGTATAGGCTCTCACTTTTCTGAGAGAGCATTCAAGTTTCCCTTTGATAATCTATTGCTCCTTAGTAGTGTTTGTTTTTGAACAAAAACTGAAATGATTTGTCTGTAGCAAGGAACAAGTGAAAATTCGTTCCTGATGGGTTTCCTACGATATTCGGTGTAAGTTTGGCTGTGCTGCTGGGACTGCATGCAGAAGGGAACGTGGGGCAGTCCTAGATCCACACTGTGTTGCTAGGGAAAGCAAAAACTCCAGTTATATGGGAATTCTCCAGTGCATGTAATAAGCATTTTCTCAAGTGTCGGGATCTGTCTTTGGGATTTTTTTCTCCTTTCTGTGTAGTGGTTTTTTGTTTGTTTGCTTTTAGTAGGCTGCTGTCTTGAGGGGCCTGATTATGCAAACAATGATGAACAGAGTTTTTGTTTACTGATGATGTTCAAATAAGTTTATGGAGCTGAATCCAAGACCTCCTTGAAGCCCACCAAATATTGAGGTTCTGTTTTTTCTCCTTCCATGAGACCGC
>NW_010399312.1:83461-103199 GCF_000710305.1 Buceros rhinoceros silvestris | reverse complement strand
GCTCTTCCCAGAGGGCTGTGAAGCCAGGTTGTCTCTGCACAGTAGTAGCTGCCTGAAGGATTAGGCCAGATTTTTTTCCTAGTGAAAAAGATCTGAACATATTCACATTTTGACATGTTATGTCTGAGAATGGCTAAGCAACAGTTTACAGTTTATACACAGGTTTTTAACTTACCTATGACAAAGTATCGAGTTTTAACATGCCTCTTAAATGGGTATCTTGGGGATGGAAAAAGTGACTTAATTGTGTATTGTCAAAACCAAAGAACTTCTTTTGGCACAGCCATTTAATGGACCATTTAGCTTCACTGGGATCTGGTTTTGCTAAAAGCTGCTGAGCAGAAACACACAATTTGTCTTTCACTGTCAGCGGTTTGCTGTGTAGGTAAGGGTAGGATGCAGGTGCTGGTGACAGTTTGAACTGTTTGTCTTTGTGCCCAGAGTGACAATTGCTGCCTAGTTAGCAGAACCAAAACATACTATTATCTTATTAGTGCGTTCACATCTTTAGGCAATTAGGCAACATTATATTTAAGCTGCCTCTACTATACACATTCCCACGATTTTAACACTTTATCATTTAAAGCCTTTGAAAATTTGACTGAGATTTAATTCCACCTATACAGTCTGGGCAGCAGTTGAGGGTGATTTTTATCTGTGTGGTTGAGGGCCCTTGCCTTGAAGTGAAAGTGTGGGAATCAGTATTATCAAGGTCTTCAGCAACCAGATAAGAGGGAATGACCAGCTGGAAATACCCCTTTGTAGGGGAGAGAGTCTTTCTTCCATGTGAGCACTTTCAGATAAAAGGTGAAAATTGATCATCTCGGTATTTGGTTGCATGAAATTTACATAAGGGCTGATCAGCAAGGAAGTTCCCTTGGGAATAATGCTGATTTCTGCAGTTCTTAATGAAAAACCAGTATTTCACAGGTGCTGCTGTCCCATCAGTTGAAAGTTTTGCAGCCAAGTACTTGGCAATTCTGGAAACTGTAATATGAATTGCTGTTAGAGGTGATATTTTGGGATGGACTATTTTTTTGAGTAAGCATATATGTCTTTAAACCATCTGAGTCATGTATTTTTTAATACAAAATGGTTTTGAAGACTTAGCGTGGTGGTGATACGACACGAAGCATAAGGTGACATGGGAAGGCCTCCTAAAAGGAGGGAAAAGAAGGGAGAATCCTACGTACATCCCTAGGATCACTGAATTAATGTCTACATTTATTTATTTCTACTGACCCTGTCAACCCTGTTGGGAAGCTCATAGGGTAGGGTGATGGTTCTAGTTTTAGGGCTGACATCCACCTCTGCTCCAGTTAACTAGATTGTTGAGGGAAGGTGGTAATGGTAGGGCAGCAGGTTGTGCTTCACCAGTTCAGACAGAGGTGTGTTTCTTTCTATGATGGGTTCAGTCATTTTGGGAATGTGATCTGACCTTTGTGATTTTCATAAGCAACCGTAGCGTGTTTTTTACTGGGGAATTTCGTTAGACTGGTTAACTTTGCACGCTCAATTCAGGTTGTGCTGCAGTGGTGTCACCAGACTTGTTTTACAGGGTTTTCCAAAGAAAGCACCCAGTATGGAGTTCTCTGCCCTGATAGGCTGTAAATGCAAAAGGCTGTAGTTACTTTTCAAATTCTTTGGTTGCACAACGGCACCATCAGTCATGAACAAGAGCCTGTGCTGGTAACTGGATTCTTTTCAGGGTGTGATAGCTGTGGTAGCCAGGGTGCAATCTTCAGATTCTACAAACAACCCATCTCCTCCTTATCTTTGGAAACTTCTTTTTAATTTTTGAGTAGTAAACTTGGCTTATGTCCTTTGTGAAAGAGGTAAGGTGATCACTTGTCTGTAGCATCATAGTGTTTCTTTGAGAAACTGATGGTAAACAGTAGAACACCATTTACTACTACCCAAAATGTTGCATGTGGTTTTAGAGGGTGGAAGCAGCTTGGATTGCCATTTAGGTAGAAGTTGCAAAGTTAAGGAAGGTGACTTAAATTCATGGGGATCTGAAATCTTTAGGGAACTTACTAAATTGTATTATAAGTAGCAGGAGAGGTGATTTAAATGAAGTAGACCGTTAACCATAAGTCAACACAGAAGTAACCACCCACCCCAGTGTGTGCCAAAGTGCTGAGCTCCTGCTCTCAAATCTGAAAAATTCTGATGTCACACAACTGTTCTGAAAACTGGTCCCTAAGCTCTGGTGGAAGGAGCCTTTTTTGCCCTATTGGACATTGAGGACAGTTTGTGAATTAATCTTGCAGGATTGAACCAAATAATCCATAATAATACATAATTCTATAAAATTATGAGAGTAGATAATTCACAGTCTGGGATCACCCTAGATACTAATTTTTGAATATCCTTTGTGCATATGCAGTTTGCTTTGGTCGGTGTTGGGCACCTCCAGGATGTCAGGATTGGAGGGGGTCTCCGTTTCCTGAAAGACTGATCCTTTGCTCTCTTGGGTTTCTTTACTGTGTCCCTCAACCTGTGGGTCATCCAGGAATTTTTTAGTGGCTGTTGCTTTCTTGGAGAGTCTGCAGAATCAAAAATTCACTTGTGAAATAGATACTTTGGTTAGGGAGGGTTTCAAGAAGAAATCCTGTCATCATCATGTATAAGTTTATTATTTGTGTAGGCTGGCAGCATACAAAAAGGGGTAACATTCTGTGTTCAGAGGCTTTCAAGCTTCCTGTAAATATGTGCTCAAGGGCATACTCTCCTGATTTAATTTGACGGCTTTGGTGGCATTAGATAATATCAGTGTTTTTGTGTGATTTATATGACCAGGGAAAACACTGGTCACTGTTTCGCAGCCGAGGAACAATGTTCTTTATACATGGCTTTAGTACAGCTGTTGTGAACCTAAATAAATGCCGCTTTTGAATACGTGCACATATTCCGGGTAATTAGGGGGCAGTGTGGTGTTTGTGAGAGAACTTGCAGCATTGTTGAATGCTTCTCAGCTGATGTTTGGATAAAACAGATAAGCCCAAATATTATCTGAAACTGATCATTTGAATCTTGGGTCAGATTTCCATTTCCTCACTTGTTTTCAATGGCTCTTTGCTTGATGCCTGGGACTGGTGTGCTGTGCTGCCATAGATAGCTGATGACAGTGGTGGGTTTTCGTTGTCTGCCTGATATTTGCAGCTGAAGCAGTGAATGGAAATATTGAGACTTTTTTCACTTAATGTTATGCAGAGGTGGGAATGAATGTAACTTTTCTGCGAAATGAGTAAATTGGACCAGACCTACAGAGGGTGGGGAGCTGTGGTTTGTACTAAAACACATTCAAAAATACTTCTTCCAAGCTATTTCCACACAGAAACAACGAGCCGCACACAAGTGCTCAACAAATCTGTGCTCCAGGTTTGGTGTTTATGCATGGGAGGAACTCCACATAATGAACACATTTGAGGATATTTATCTGACTTCAAATTGTTTGACAACAATTTGATGGTGATTGGCTTACCCATATGGGGGGACAACTGTGTGTCATCCTCCCCATGTCCTCTGCAGTCTCTTGTCCCAGTGTTTGCATCCACTGCTGAGTAACTACACTGGAGTGTTCTGTTTTATGTGGTTTATGTAGCAAATATTGATATAAATATAAACAAGAATAGAATTAATCTTTATTAAATGAAATTTTTTCTTTTGTCTTTTTGTTCTTCCATTAATACATGTTGTCTCGTTTCCTGTTCCTGCATTGTGCAACTGATTCTTCTCGTCCCTCCTACCAACAAATATGAAAAGAATGAATACGCCTCACAAATTTTCATTGTGATAAAATTGTTCAAAATGTGCTGCAACTTGGAGAGAACAGTTTGTGTTCCGTCTTGGGTGTAGTGACTAATGTATTTGCTTACCTAGAGTCCTGTTTGATAACCTACAAAACTACCTCCAACTTCCCTGAAATAAGGCTGGGTTTTATTTCCCTACAGTCTGTAGGAAATGGTTGAGATGCCAGCATAGCTAATGAAGGTCTGACACATGTCCTTATTTTTGTTTAATACCTTCCTCTAAAAGTAGATGTATTGAATGTGACCTTACAACTTAACTTCAGAAAGTTTTCGTGATGTTCACTAGCTGGTACTAAAATAGCAAATGCCGTTTATTTTTAAGCTTGAGGAAAAAGCAGTTTGGGATTTTTTTATGATTAAATTTACAATGGAAAAAAACTGTGTAAAGATCTCGGTCACCCTTAGGAAATTACAATCTGACCTGCTCAGTGGCCAGTGTGGGGAGGGTGGTGGTGGTTTTGGTGTGGTTTTCCTTCCTTTTTTTAATAAGTCAAAATGTATTTGTTTTTGAGATTATTTCACTGTCCACGTGTTGTATATGGTAGGGTATCTCAAGACATCCCTGAAATATTTATCCTGCTGTGTCCCACCAAGAATGTAATCTTAAGGTCTCCACTGTTTATGAAGCACAGTCTATATTTTATCTCATGCTGAGAAAAGATGTGATAATGGCTGTTTAGGGATTATGTGAAAATGGAGTGAGGAATGACCCTTAAAAATCGGTAGGAAGTAGGAGATTCCCCAATGAGACTAGGGGAGGAGGGGAAGCTGTTTGAATTGCTACTGTTGGGATTTTCTAATGAATCTCCTTTGCGCTTACTCTGAAAAATGAAGATTGGTGAGATAAAGAAGCTTCTCAAGAGTAAAAATCTGTCAGTTTGCAGAAACTCAAACTAAACCTTAACTCTAATAACTTGCCTTTATTAGTGCTGCAGTTCCAGAGGTTATTGCCACAGAGCACGATAAGGTGCCTGTGATGCTGGAGATCATCTTTGGATCAAAGGTGCTGGCCCTGGGAAGTGATACTGCACAAACGAGCTTCTGGCACAAGGCGAGCATGGGCACTCCTAAAGATGTGATGCGCTACAGCGAGAGACGTCTTACTTGGTTTTGGGTCCGGTTTTTAACTTGTTTAGGTTAGAAAATAAGGAGATCTGTCAAAAACTGAGTGCTGGGTTGCAGAGCTCTGTGTGGCCCATTCATGGGCAAACATTCTGCAAATTTCTCTGGACAGTCCATTGTGTGGAGAAATGCCCAGAAGGACCCTGGGGGTCCCTCACACCCCTGTTTCTGTGTGTGATTATGTTCAAGTGAACTTGTTCAGCAAGCCCTGAATGGTTTGCTAGATTTTCTTTAATTACACACGTCTTACATGGCAAAAATAATATATATTTTTTCTGTGTTTTCAAAAATAGAAATACACAAACCTTTCACCCTTTGCAAGTGGATTTTTCTTCTTTTTTTTTTTGAGTGCCAGTCTTTCGTTTTAAGAGATACTTGCCCAGGGTTATTTCTTTAAGGATTAAGTCTCTGTTTGGATGAAAGATGGCAATAAAATATTATTGAGTTGGGTTTTTGCTTGTTTTTCTTTCTTTTGATGAGATTTTCTGCAACTTAACGTAAAGAATAATTTAGACCCTGCTCTCTAAGGTGTAGAGATCATTCTTCCTTCTCTGACATCCAGCTACTCAAATTGTATTAGTAAAGGCAACAGAGATTTAGCAAGTCATTCTAAAAGGTACTTTAGGGCAGGAAATGGATAATGCCCTAATCAATTGATATTCCAGTAGGGAATTGGGAATGATGTAAAATTTCCTACAGTAGTCTGAGAAACCTGTGTGCTATCCACGGAAACATTACTGAGTCTGTAGTATTCAAAATCTGCTGGTGCTTTTGGTCTGTCTCGCTGAAAAGGCAGCAGTTTTGAGAAGCAGGGTGTTCCCGAAGGCCGAATTGGACCGATGAAGAGGTGGGAATGGTGATGTGTTGAGTCGCGGACACCACCTTTTGCTGCTCAGAAGCTGTTGATCTGCACTTGTGAGCTGGGGCATGGCATAGAACAAGCGTACAGAGTTACACGTCAGCTAATCGATACTTGCTACCAGAAGAGTTTTAACAGTCGTATTAAACTACATGTACTCTCTGAAATAAGACCAGCTGAGAGCACTTACTCTCTAGTTTTGTCTGTGCTGTTGTATTAGCTGTTAAAGACAAACAGAATGGTTCAACCTTACCTTCTTTTTCCAGAAGGTAAAAACGTTGATCCAAGTGAGTCAGGTTTGGATCTCTGAGACACATTCATATTACAGTTTATGCCATGTGAGATAAGTTCATCGATTATTGATAAAAGAATATGAATGTGTGTAATTTATGAAAGACTGCTTTAGGCTGATGGTTAAGAGTTATTTCTGTTATGAGCAGAAGGAGCAATTCCCATGTGTGGTGTCTCTTAAAAAAAAAATTTGGTATTCAAAGATGCAGGTAATATTTCACCTTCTTTACCAGAAGGAGCTTTCCTCTCTCCTTTTTATTTTTCTTCCTGAGTTATTGTCTCAGGGTTTCAGAATTTAGAGCACATAGCCAGGACTGGAGGCACCTTCTTGGTTATCAAACCTAATTACCCGTTGAAGGCAATCGAAGTACTGGTTGGACCGGTAGTGTTTTAGTTTTAAGTAGCTTTTTCTGCTGTTTCTCCTCCGATAATCCAGTGTTCCCAATCTTGTGATCATCCTAGTTGCCCTTTCCTGTATTTATGGAGTGAGCTCATCTGTTCTGAATGTGAGTGACCAGAACTGCATGGGTCGTTTCAGGTGAAGTCTCCCTAGGTCCTGCTGGTGATTCTCTTTCTGACAGCAGCAGCTCTTCTGATACATCATTGGATTGCACGTGCCTTTTTGTAACTGCATCACGTCACAGAGGGGCCATGCTACTGTTGAATTGGTATAGGGGTGTCTTTTCCTCTCAGACATCCTCTCTAGGTGATGAACACTCAGTGACTTTGACTTGTTTCAAATGCATCAATATGTTTTGCTCAGTTGTGTTGCCTTCTGTTTCTAATGTGGAAGGACTTGCTTGTAAAGTAACCTTGTATGCTCTGCTTAAAGTATTCTGAAGTAATATGTCATATTTTTTGGCTCTTTTTAGCAATTCTGAAAAATACTTAATCTTCTGTCTGCTACTCCGCCCGTTCTTGCATTGCTTGTGTTGTGATTGTGCTTCGCCTTGCCTTTCTGGAAGTGTATTGTTCAAGCAGCTTTTAGGGTACCCTGAAATAACAAGGGTCACTTTTTTGGGTTGTATTCTCTCTCCTTATACTTCGGGTTCAAGCTAAAATAGCTGGGTATGCCATAAGAGCTTTCAAAGAGGGAAGGGAAGGACAAATTTTCATCAACAGCATTGGGTGCTGTGGAATTCAGAGCCTGGAGAGAGAGGCACAGATTTTTATGCTCTCCCACTTAGTGGCTGTTCTTGGTAAATTAGTTCTGTGGTCTTGTTAAGACTGAAAGGACCTTTCTGGGGGGTCTGTGACTGTGCTGGAGATCTCCATGGATTTACTGTGGTTACTTCCATCGGCACTGGTGAGGAGCCTTCTTCCAGGGGAGATATTTGTCCTGGAGTTGAATTGTCCTGCCTCAGATGTTATTACACAGTTTGTAGAGTGTGCTGCATGCTGGGGGGGTCCTTTATTGCTGGTGTTTTTAAGGATGTGATCCTGCATCATCTTAAGCTGTTTAGAGGTTGTCTGCTGTGGTGTCGTATTCTTCCCTTGCTTTGCAGCCCAGCTGCGCTGGTGCTAGAGCTCTGTCATGGGCATGTTGGCATTGGGTGTATCTCCCTTTGTCACACAGGTGGAAGCTGCCTGAATGGGAGCATTGTTTGTGGGATGCCCTAATCTGCCTGAAATCGACAGGAAGTTTGGCTGCGCAACTTGTTGGGACCTGGAGTTCGTTTGAGGGTTCTCCTAGTTCTGCTTTGAGAACAGATGTGCAAAGCTGTGTAGGTATGTAGTGGTGTTTACAGAAGTGCCTGCCCATGCTGCTGGGCAACAAACTTCATTGTCCAGTACTATACAGTCCTCCTTAATGCTTCAGCTTCCCTAATGAATGATCTTAAACAGGCCTGGCTTTCAAGACTTTCATGGCAGTGGTGTGATATGCTTGTTTTGCCTGGGATTTTATATTTGATAACATCCCGCTTCAGCTTTCTCCTCTTTCTTGCTCATGCCTGCTGTCAGTTTGCCTGTTGCTATGAGCTGGTACAAGCATTTATGAACTGTGTGGTGAACCAAATGGGAGAGTTCATCTGGCTGAAAAATAACCCAGCAAATAACTATGTGGCTGCACAAATGTTTTTCTGGCCTGCGGGAGAGGACAGCAGGGGAAGAACAGTGTGAACAGTGTGAAGGCAGATTACAGCAGCTTCTTTGGTGTTGGTGCTGCCCTAATGTGTAGAAATACAATTTTGGTGGTCCTAGGCTGCTTATATAAACTCAAGGATGTTCAGAGTTTTGCTGCTCATGAGAATGGGAGTTGACGTTTTAATCTTTGAGTTTGGTCACTCATTTCTGACAAGTTATGTAAAAAGGAACAGTTGATTTTGTTGTGTCATAAAACAAGAGTTATGCAGGAGCTCCCACATAACACTTAAGTCATCGCAGATTGTTCCTTCAGTCTTTTCAAACCAAGCAAGCTTAGAGGAGGAGAGGACAGCTCTGCAGTACACATTGCTTTTTGAGCACTGACTGTTTTCAGAGCTCTCCGGAACAGGGACAATGCAGATACTGCTCCAACAGGCTGGTTTGTTCAATTGTTTTTAACTGAGTGTACGTACACCCACACTGTCTCTCTGGGTATGAATAGCTTAAGGAAACTGGACAGTGTACTTCTCCTGCCTCCAGTGAAATACAAGCCTATGCTCTTGGCAGAAACTTGGCCTAGGTCCCCCCAAAAGCTAGGAGAGATGAACCAACATATGCAGATCATTCAGCAGGTGTGTTTGCAGGTAAAGGTTTTGAATTTTGAGAAAGTTTTAAACACTTACATTTCCCACTGAGATCCCAAACCACCTGTTTTTATGGAAAGCCTTGGTCATGTCTGGTTCTCTTACAGGTGTGTGTCTTTATCTTCTTACTTTCTGAGGTTAGACATGAAATGTGGGAGTGTCTTGTGACAAGCTGTCAGTAATGTGGTCGGTATATCCCATCATGCCACAAATGCCTTTAAAATGTTTTTCTCCTTTTACCATATAGCTGTTATTTCCTTGTCTTGCTTCCACACGCTGTTGTTGCACTTCAAACTGTATTCGAAGTACAGAGTGGAAGGTAGAAGCTTTGTTTCGAATCAAATAAAAGATCTGTTGTGACTATTTTAGGTCTCCAAAGGGTTTATTTTCTGTTGCCTGTGTTTTAGTTGTTTTAGTTCTGGCTTATGCAGCTGTTTCGTAAGACTGAGCAAGCAAATGCTCAAACTACTTGAGTTAGTAAGACCTGTCAGCTCTGGGAGCAGTTCAACCCACGCCATGGTGTAGGATTTTCACATGAGATAAGAAATGGATGCACAAGGAGAAGGGAGCAATGTGTCTTGTACGGAGCTCGGTCTGAGATCTTAAACTTGTTACTCTTAAGTATGTTTGTCTTGTGAGAGAATGAGCAATGTTGAGTTGGATCATGTTTGAAAAAGTGCAGTTTCTGCATTTTTGGACAGGCATGGAAAGTTTTGTAATTGAGTCTTAGATTGAGGTGCTGTGGTTAGCTGCTAATCCCAATAGCTGCCCAATCTGATGTTTGCCAAGAACCCTGAAAACCTGCAAAGGTTCTTATTCAAAGAGAATAAAGCATAATAAAAGGGTTATTGACATAGCTGAATTATTATTTTAGTGCATGGGTTTGCCCAGTAGACTGTAATGGATTTGAAGTAGTTGTTCTGGTACTTTGGGTAAATTCTCGGTCGGTTTTGGTATGCCTTGTCATTGTGAAAACACTTATTTCTCAATGCCGCACAGCTGCTCTTGAAGTGTCAAGAGTTGGCCTGTCAGGTATTGGCCCGTTGTTTGACCAAAGTGACATAATTGTGCTGTAAGACATGTTTTTTATGATCATGTGCTTAATTGAGTAGGCAGTGGTTGCTAAAGAACCACTTTTGTTTAAATACCTATAGAATGTCTTCTCTTAAGGTATTAACACTGGATAGTAAAAAGGTTCTGCTCTAATTTTTTTTCTAGAGAAAAAAAGGCTCATCTGTACTGGATAAATGTGAGTTAAGTTTCAGTTTGCTGCAGACTCTTTTGTCAGATCCAAGCCACTTGAAACGGTTTTGTAATGGAGATGTTGAAACACAGTGGGTGCTGGAAATGTGTCTGTTTATTACTAATTGACTCAGTATGTCTGTCTTTGCCTAAAATGCCAGTCACTCAAGGCTGTAGTTCAACCACTAGCTGGTCTGCTTGCTTTCTGGTGAGTGCAGTTGAGCTGAACTCGTCTCTATACCAGGGTGTGTACATGGGTGCGTGAAGAATAGGGTTAACTGTGCTGAGTGTCTCTGAATTTTTGAGATGTCTTGCTCATTTAACATCCTCCTTCTTGTACAGAACTTGTCTTGCTCCTTCCTGGAGCAGAACTTGTCTGACAGAACAGAATCCAAACAGAAGTGTGTGTACATCCTTTTCCCAAAAGATACAAATAGTCTAAAAGAATGGTTGTATGCTCAGCGTCTTGGCAGATGATGCTGAGAATTGACATAGTACAGATATAGGCAGAGTACCAGAGTCTGGCTTTTGGTTTTGCTTTGTTGTTTAAAGAAGGGGTTAAGATTGACTCTCTGGAGTCTTGATACTTTTGAAAACAAATTAGATGCCAGCAAAGTAATCTCTGAAATTTTGTCTTGCAGTGCATCCCCTCTACTGTAGAGTTGTCTACTGCTGCAGACACCAGGAGATAGCTTATCAACCGTGCTTAAAACCCCAGAATTCTCATCTGCTGATTGATAGAGTTGTGATTTCTGCCTGAAGCTGAGATGTTTTATTGCCATAATGAGCTGTAATCTCTATGTGGTGTGCAGGCTCCTTGTGAGACCTGTTTATTTCCTAGTTGAAGACAAACCCATCATGGGGTTTTTGGCCAGGTGAGGTTTGGGGAGCATTTTGAAGTTGTCTTTATACAAGGTGAGACCAGCAAAGTCCGATCGGTAGGACTTTAAACGGTCTGATCAGAGGAAGAGGGAATGAGTAACTGGTATCTTCGTCTCCCACCTCACTTCTTGTATTTGGCCCAAAACATACAGGCAGCTGCTTCTGCAAGTACTTGAATAAGGATTTCTGAGTTCTTGAAGCTGAGGTGTGAAAAGGAAAAGACTTATTTTTGTCCCCGACTCCCTACTCATCTGGGAGCTACCGATCCAGCTCCTTTGTTCCGAGGCTTTCAGAAACATTTGGCATCACTGCAGTCATGCTGCTTTCTCTTTCCTCAGATTTTGATCCCTAACAGGTAACGTGGGGAAAAAAATTGCTTTTGCTCAATTCCCTTTTTGGATCACGGAGTTTATCATTGCTGCAGACTCCAGGAAGAGCCTGCCTTCTAGCTGTGCTTGTTAGTCCATCAGCCTAGAAAATAAACCTGCAGTGGCCAACTGCAAATAGCAGATGAACTCTTGGCTACGTAGCAGAAACCACCGTGGGTTATAAGGACTCGCTAAATGTCCTGAGGGTTGCAAAATAGGTCTGACAGCTGCTTGCTCCAGTCTGGTCCATTCTTGTCTCAGTTCAAGAATCCCTGTACAAGATCACAAAATTGTCTAACCCAAGCGAAGCAAAAAGCCTGTGAATGTCTCTAGAAGCATCTTCAATTTAACAGTCTAGATGTCTTTCTGTAAGCTTTCTCACATGGGTGTGTTTTTGGTTGGGTTTTTATGTTCCCTCTCCATAAATCAAGAGTCATTCCTTTTCTGTAAGTAAATTTCCCTCTGACTTGAACATGTGAAAACACATTTTTTTTCCTGATTCTTTCCATTCCATTTGTCTGTGGTTCAGAACTTGGCTATATGTTGAAGGCTGTATTATTACTTTTAAATCTAAACTGTTTTTTCTATAGTAGAGAGAATCATTTGTTTTACATGTTACTTTAAATAACAGAAACATCTTGGTTATAAAAGCTGAAGAAGAGGGGCTTAGAGATTCTAAATATTTAATGCTATTTAATAAGCGTATCTACTAAAAATAGCCTTTGTAAAGGAGGAGAGTAACTTACTCCCTACTATTCCTAGTCAACAGCAAAAGCCATAAAGACATTTTTTTCTGAAATGACTCCTGGCTGCATATCTGAAGTCTGGCAAATTTTTGCTATGCTCAGCAGAATCTAACATTTTAAAGACCATCTTGCACTCCTAATTGTCAAAATAGCTCTTCCTTTATTCTGTTTTGTTTGCTCTCCTACCAGCCAAGCTACAAAAGTAAGTGGCACCATCAAGCTGTGTTGTCATTCCTTATCTGCCATCATCCCTCCACAAAGTATGTATGTGTCTGTGGGGAATGCAGGATTGGGCACAAATCTCGTACTCTTTGAAGACACTTTGTCCAAAACAAATACTCAGTTCTAATAAGTGTAATTTAGCTGATAAATATCAAAGTTTTCTGGAGAAGAACCTCAGCTGCTTTTCTGCAGCGGTGTTTTTAGTACGATCCTGATCTTGAAGTCCTTGAACGCTGACACGAGGGCATGTAGTGCTATTTGTGCATTGATGTGCCAAACCATCTAGAAGCTTTATTATCTGCTTTTCTCAAAAATGTGGTGTCGTTCTAGGCTGCTTAGAGACTGAGCCCTTTGTTTAATATTTCATGGAGATGAGAGAGAAGAACAAGAGAGATCAAACCAGTGTCCATGGAAATGAAAATGAGTATACCGATGTTTATTATCCTGGGGGAGAAACCCAGGAAACTTGATTGTTCCTGGAGGAATTGTGATTGCTTTTGCTGGTGACGTTACTGAGAGTCTTCCCATCATCTGCTCGCGTGTAACTCCCTGGCTGTTTTCTATGGGTATCTTCATCCAGCTTACCTATTCTCAGAATACAAACTTAAATCTAAAAGGTACTGAAAGATTTTAGAGACTGTGTAAAATAGAATATAGATCACACGGGCCATAAAACCTCAGAGAATCGGCAATATCGCACCCTGAGTATGTGTTTAGACCTCATGTAGAGCTATCAGTTCTGAACAAACGTAGACCCGATTTTTAAGCATGAGCATTGTTAGTTTGTCTATGTAGCATGTATGCATACATAAGACATATGCATATTAAAAATCACTGATTTAAGGCTCCAAATTTAAGAAAACACGTGGCCATCTGTCTTGGCCGTGGTGCAAAGGGGAGTTAAGTAGGTGTCCCAGTGCTTTGCTCCATTGGGGAAAGCCATGCCTGATGTGTTGGCCGATAAAAGATGCACTGAATGATGTTCCATAGTCAGACTGTCTGTACACTAAGGCAAATGGGCAAGAGTTGGACTTGCAGAGACATGGAAGGATCACCTGAACTGATGTGTTCTATGTGCCAGGAGGGAGCTCTGTAATGCCAGCCGTGGTGGTGTTGTGTCTCCGTGTGCTGTCTGGCTCTTGTGTGGATTGGGTACCTTTGAAGTCACATAAATTGCTGCATCTCTTTAAAACAAACAAAAAGTCATGCTGTATCTTTAAATTCTACGTTGAGAGATAAACTTTTTTCACGTTGCATTTTGGAATTTTTGGTTCAAGACATGAAATAATTTATTGATTCCTTCTTTACTGAAATCTGCCTTCCCAGCGTTTGCATACATTCTGCCTTTAGTGATCTGCAGTGAAACCAAAACAAACTTGTTTGGGAGGGATTTGAGAGATGGCTTTTTTTCCTTCCGGAAGGCTCAGGTGGAAATGTGTGACCAAACATGCTTGCCATCGCCGGGAAACCCGCCATGGTTTGTGGGGGCGAGAATGGCAGACCTGCTAGGAAGTAAGGTTGGGATCTAACTGTGTATGTTAAATCTGTCTGGAGGTGTGGAGGAGGAAGGCTTTGATCACAGTCCAGGTCTGCCCTTGACTTGTCCCAGATGACCCCTTTTGAATTCAGAAGGAATTACCTGGGAATAAATATAAGGGTGGATGTCCATAAGTGAGTGAGAATGTGATCACCTGGTGTGGGATTCCCACAGTGAGATGTTGAGTCATCTCTTTTTGTATGGAAAGCTATTTTCTAGCCTTAGAAACACTGACTCGGGTTTGGGAAGGCACCGAGGCACTTGTACAAAGTCCTTGTCGAAGGAGGGAATTTTTTTCCGTAGTCAAGTCCTGTGTAAACTTGAAATGTCTTTGATTTAGGGAAGTGGGGGGATGGTGTTGCAGTAGTTTCAGGTGCTCCTGTCTGTGTGTAATGTCTTGCATGTGGTGACACTGTTCTGTTGGTCCTTAGGCAATACCTTGGCGAAAAGATACAAACACTTGGATCCACCTGCCGAGTTCTGTAGCTTTAGGCTCCCTTTTCTAAGCTTTACAAATAGGAAAGAGGAGGCAGGTTTTTTACACTGTGCTTTGGCTGCTGTGTTGAGAGACATACAAACAGTACAAGCTGCCAAAATGGAGACAGTGAAACTGTCCTTATGTAGCGGGCTGTGCATGCTCAGACAGGTTGGGGGAGGAGGGAGAAAACCCTTCCCTGCCTTCCCTCTCTCTTACATTTAAAATTGTTTCACCCATAGTGGCGAGCTAAATCCTTTTCATAAAGCAGCATGCTGTTCGAGTGGATGTCCCGGCACCTTCTGAATTTCAGGCCTTGTGTGCTAAAAAGTTTGCTCTTTCCCGTCCCAGATAAATTGTATTTAATTGTGCTTGGTTTTCTAACTGAAGGAATTCTGGAGCAGGAAAACGTCCAAGTAAATTCAAGGTTTGCTCTTTAACATTGGCAGCTGCTGCGCAAGATGCATTTTGAAACAGGATTTCTACTTGTGTTAACAGGAAAAAAAAGAACTCTTTTTTTTTTTTTAATGATAGGGTACAATTGTGTACAGAAGCTGGGTAAAACTGCTTGGCTCTAGAGCAACTGCTCCTCTGTAGAGCACTGGAACCAGTTTAGCTGGGGGTAGGTCAGCAGAGGGAAAGTTTTTATTTAAGCTCCCTCACAACCATGTCGGTATTGTTTCTCTTAACTGGTTTAGCTTTTGTGCGGGGTTTGTGAAGGTACAATACAGCATAGCTTTTTGTGTACAACTGTTTTGGCTTCAATATAGCAAAGCTATAAATAGAGACCCCGTTGCCTCCCCACGGTAGGAAATGACTGCAGCAGGTGCTGTCCTCTGCTAGAAATTGGCACAGTATTAGTACCCAAGTACTTGTTAAAAAATGGCTTTCTCGTGGTGTGTTCTTCCTTTATTAAATGCCCGCTCACTGGTCAGCAAGCATCTTGTTAAAATCTGAAATGTTCATTAAGATGAAAGAAATAAGCCCAGAAAGGTGTTTGTGGTTTATTTCTGTGCAGTCTCTGTGTAAATTATATTTTATGTGCAATTTCAAAAGTACTAGCAGAAGGCACAGGAGAGCTGCATAATGCAGATCACTGGTTTAACATGGTATGAGTTTAGCTCAGGCTTGTTACAGCCATTCCTCTGTGGTAGTACTGATAGATGCTTGGAAATGTGGGCAAGATTTGTATCCCTGCTTGCGCTGAGTAGTACCAGCGCTGTGAACGGGATCAAGGAAATAAACGGAACTTTTGGTACAGGAAGATGGTGCTCAGGGTAAATAAGGATATTGCAGCCTGGTCCATGCAAAATAAGTTTGGTGTCGATAAACAAGCTTCCCCTTGAGGCAAAACCCTTTATTGTGTTTGGATTAACTTTCAGTCTCAGCAAAGAGGCCGAGCTGTTTGGCCAGGGAGAACAAATGCATTAGAGCTGCGGAGGATGTTTCCTTTGGGCGGTGGAGGACAGCCCTTGCCTCCCTGCCGCAGCTGGGTGCCGAAGATATGGTGAAATCAAGGGGAGATGTGCCCTGTACTTGCAGTGTGTGTGTAAACAACAAAAAGGGGGGCACAATCCTGTGTTTCAGTTACTGTTTAACATGGATCTGCCTTTATACCCCGTCCTTTCTCCCACAGATGTGAGAACTGCGTGGAACTGCTGTTCGTGAGAGGAGCTGGGAATTGCCAGGAGTGCGACACTCCCCTGCGCAAGAGTAACTTCAGGGTACAGCTCTTTGAGGATCCTGCTGTCGACAAGGAAGTAGAAATTCGGAAGAAAGTGCTGAAAATGTGAGTGCCACCACTTAATAGAACAGAAGGTGGATGTATTTAATGAATCATTTTAAACAATTGATTTACTCCTCCAGTAATACAGAGGAGATAATTTATTTTTTTTTTAATAAAGTGACAACCCGTAAAACTTGATTACATTTAACATGGAGGGATTCCAGAGAATCGGGTTTTATGCAACAGTTGAGGGCAGAATTCTTAATTTAGCCTTGAGGGGATTCCTGCCTAGCATTAGAAAATGTTGGGTGTTTCTCTGTGGCCTGCTTTGGCAAAGAGTTGCCTCCTAAATGGAGATGATTAGATATTGAGGACTACGGCTGCTTTCCCTTTGAGGGGAACATGAGAGTGGAGCAAGGAACAGGACTTGATTGTTTTGCTCCCTGGGGACCTGTTCTGAGAGTTGAAGGCCAGTTCCCTTCAAAATGAAAATGGATAAAAGAGAAGTTATGTTCACATTGTTTTGTGTTTCACACAGCAATTGTTAGTGGAAATGCATCTTATGAGCCTTGTGTTACAAGTCTGTCGGGTGGATTTGTGAGCTCTTGGAACTGAGATAAATGAGGTCTAAAATTGCATCTGACTCCTTGTGACCAAGAAACAAGATTTTGTAAGGAAAATAAACCACCCGTTGATGTCTTGGTAGAAGAGGCTGGGGTGGAATGTAACAAACCTGGGGAGAATTGTGTGCAAAATTGAATGTACAGGTAAATCATAAGCTTGGCAGCCTTTAGGTACACAAATAAATCACATGATGTTGCTGACGTGGGGAAATTGCATTGTTGAATACCAAGATGCTGATGTGGAAAGCAATAATAATTTTGATGTTTCATTATAAAGTCTCCTGAAGTTAAACAAAAGTCAAACTGGAATGAAGTCATAAAGACGGAATGAAGTGTAGTTAGAACAGAAAACGTTGTAAAATTCTTGGCCTGCTTGGATTTGCCAGATTAGTTTTTAGTAGGCAGAAAAAATGTCCCCAAATTGGAATTTGGCCTGAGTTCTTGGGATTAGATGTTTATACTCCTGGGTGTTATATATCTTGGTCCACAGAGCAGGCAGGATCTGTGTTTTATGATTTCTTGGGAAGAAATCCTGTGTGTCTTGACTTTCAGAGGCTGGCTGTGCTCTGGCCAGTTGTCCCTTCATCTTTCTACTTTTCCCATCTATCAAGAGCTGGATAAATGAGTTCTGGTATGGTCTATTGATACGAAGTAAGAAAACTCTGTAGGATTTTCAGTTTGCTGCTGATGTATGGTGTCTGGTGTTGGCACAAAGCCAAACTCCATTTTCTGATCCTTCTAGAAAAGCTTTTCTTGCGGGTGTTGTCACTGCCTTTTTTAACAGATTTCTCATGCTGAAGGGCTGGCTTGGAATTAGTGTATCCTAGTCTCTGTGCTCCTGTTTACCCGTGACCCTGGAAAAGGAATCACCCAACAGTAGGCAAAAATAGCACCGATTTATGCCGGCCTGTCTCCTTTCCTTTGGAGCAAGCACATCTGTCTTCTTCATAAGATTCTGTACGTTGGCCAGTTGTGGGAGCCATGAAGTACAGAGTTGATAAAACGAGGTCGATATTTAATACGCTTGCACCAAGAGCCTTGCTGGATTGAAATAGCATCTTTCTGTGTCACATAAGTACTTGTTTCTCTTCTTTCAAAGATACAATAAAAGAGAGGAAGACTTTTCCAGTCTAAGTGAATATAATGATTTCCTGGAAGAAATAGAAGAAATTGGTAAGTATTAATGCTTGCATTTTTTAAGTGCTGTGCTCGTGAGACCATAGGCTTTTATCTTCTGACCCGGGTGCCTATGAGAAAGTCTAAGCTGAGTTTCTGTAATAGAATTTATCATACTATCAGATGTTTATCTAATTACTTTTTTCTGTACGTTTTAAAATCATACTTGCTGAACTCTAGGACATCGTTAATTAGAACATTTTATCCGCCAGAGAGAAAAAAACTATGATTCACAGAGGAAGTAGTGCTTTATAGCTGGAAAGGAAAGGCATGCAGGGGACTGTCGGTGCTGCACTGGCAAAGATTAAACAAAGAAAGGAGAAATTGAAATTTTCATTATATGCCTCCATTTGCTTTATCTACCATGACAGAAGCCATATGGTGTCTTTCATCGTTTTTGCTTCTGCAAGTACAGTAGTTGAAGCTGCTTTGAAGATGATGACCTTTCATACCACTGTAGTAGCATTTTATGTTGCTGTGCAGAAGGAGAAGGTTTAGGAACAGACATTCATTTCTTTCTCCTTGGATTAGTTGAAGCAGAACTTTGCCCTTTGGGGAAAGGACTATGTTATCAATGGAGTTTTTCTTCATAGTTAGGGTGACTTGTGATTTATGGTGGCGCGATGGATTTTGCTTAAAAAAACAAAGATGTGTTCAAAGGAGTGACTCCTAAATAGCTTGTTTCTTGGGTTTTACGAACTTCTGAAGCTTTAGGGCTCTTTTGACCTGGAGGAAAAAGAGGTGGCTTAGAATATGCAGGAGGGGCAGTGAACGTGGTTTCAAGGAAAACATGGAGATGCCACTGCCCTCTGGTTTCTCAAAGGAGCCCTCGCTCGTCTCTGCACTGTGGTGTTTTGTGTAAATGTATCCGATACGCTTATTGCTGTGAGTAATGTATCATGTTTTTGTTGGCATCGGGAAGCTGAGACTGGAGAGCTGATCGTGTGGCTGGGAAATACCAGGCACACACATATGGGTCTAAATATCTGGAGGAGATGATGTGGGTGTAGTTCTGTTTGTATAATTTTTTGGATGGTGCGGGGGAAGGAGGGAGTGATGAGAAAGAATGGTTGCATCTTAGCCAGTGGATCCTGGAAGAATCTGTGTGCTCACGGAAAGGAAAGCTTTTTGTAGCAATGAATGCAGGTTTCCCACTTACTGCCGTTGCAGGGGTGTCCTGGTTTCGGCTGGGATTGAGCTGGGGTTTTCAGCACCTGCAACAAGGGAGTTGAAGTTTTACCTAAAATTGCCTTAACCTCATTGATTTGTGCAGAATTTTGTGATTCTCCAGCTCTTGGGATTAGGTTGTTAAATTTCAAATGGTTCCAGAGCCTGCACTGGTAACTTGATTTAGAAGCAGCAGAAATCCTGGATGGTTTTTGTAGCCTTGTGAAGAATAACGAATTTGTCAAGAAGCTTGATAGATGGAGTTGTTATGCATTGGAGTTAGCTACCTGAAAAGGACACCTAAACACTAAAAGGAATAGGAAGTCTGACTATCTCTTAGTTTTGTCATCTATCAGCAAGGATGATGAGAGGACAGAAGGGGTGCACTCAGAATTCTTTTAATTTTCACCATCAAAGGGATCATTTATGATCAACAAACTGCGGGCAGATTCAAAAGCTGAAGGACAGGTCAGATTCAGGAATACCACCCTGGGTAAGAGTTCGAGCCCTTGTTCCCCTTTCCTTGGTGACAAAGCTCGTTGTGCACATCTTGCTCTCCCTAAGCCCTTCCCTGCCCATGTTCCTGGGCAGAATTCTCCATCTGACAGTCGTCTGGGACATAGCAGTAGTGTGGCGGCTTAGAGTGTTTTTGCTGAGCATGTTGTGCTTGGCATGGCTGAACCATGTGTTAAAGGTGTCTTTGACTCTGTGTGGTTAGTTATTTTACTGCCGAGAGTATTTTTTTTTTTTTTTTTTTC
>NW_010399312.1:65343-83413 GCF_000710305.1 Buceros rhinoceros silvestris | reverse complement strand
TTTTTTTTTGCCGGGATTTTTTTTTTTTTTTTTTTTTTCATTTTTTGGTGTACGTGAATTCCCTGCTTGCTTGTGCATGTGAAAGAAGAGGCTGCAAGATGGGAAAGAAAGGGTGTAGTCCTGCAGCGCAAAGTTGTGCCATGTGGAGCCAAGGTACAGCAGGTTGGCAGTAGCTGGTGGTGGTGGTTGGAGCTGCCAGGTTGGGAAGCCAGGAATCAGAGAAATGGGTTTCCCCTTCCCTGCCCCAAACCATCAGTTTTTCTGCAGGAGGGTCAAAGTGCAGCTTTACCCTGTTTTCTTTTGCTGGTAAGTTCTGTTTCCTAAGTTGTTGTGGAGGATCGAGTGAAGTAATTGCTTGGCAGAGACAAAATGTAAACTTCCTGTATCGGTACACTTCACGTGACCCTGGCACTATTCTGATAGATTTTCCTGATTTTTCAGGTGGGTCAGCTCCAACACTTGTTTTGATTGCACTGCCTTATTACACTGATGTATTGCCTCACTCGAAACACATTTTCCCCCTTCATATCAGGATTGTTATACCTACAGACTTCCCTATTTAAAGAAGAGTTGGGTGGCATAGCAAAAGTGTGAGAGAGGAAGGTCAAACAAGCGTTAGGGTAGTCACCTCTTAAGATTTCTGTTATAAAAAACACATTTTTCGAGTGGTTTAGAATGTAGCCACTAAATAATGCTCTGGGCTAAAATGTGTTATACAAGGCTTTAAATAGAAACCACATTTTAAAACAAGTTTTCCCCAGAAGAAAAATCAGTTGGACCATTTGAGAACCCTGTAAACACAGTTTGTTGTCATTAACACCAGGAAGGAAAACAAAGCGAAAGAGTTAAAACCTGCATTTGGGAAAGGTGTGGAGAACATCTTTTGGAATAAATCAGGTCTGTGCCTGTAGGATGAGCAGGGCAAGGTTAATTTGCAGCAGCCTTAGAGTGTTGCTGCAAATGGCAGTCTCTGGACATCATGCAAATTTTGTGTGCTCTTTCTACAAGTGGTTTGGTTTTTTTTTTTTTCTCCCCCCCCAAGGTTTTTTTTTCTTCCCCAGAGTATCTCCGTATCCAGTTTTTCAAAACCTGGCCTGTAAGCTCTCCAGAGCAGGACCCGCCTCCTCCCATGTGTCTACAGCTGCCTGGCACCATTCTCCTGACACCTGAATGAGGCCTCTGGGCATTACCGCAACACAATTGTTAGTAGTAATTACTGCTCTTTAAAAACATTCAGTACATTCAACTTGGAAGGAGGCTGCTGTATTTGTGCCCTTTGGATTCCCGTATCTCGTTACTCCTCTAAGACTTTATGCTACCAGCTGCTTAGTGATTTGTCTTGCTCAGAACGCTTATCTCGCTCACAAGTGATCCTTGGATAGAAGGGATTTTGGCATCTATCATCACTGGTGGGTTGTGGTGTTTATTATTTTGTGGGGTGGTGGTTGCGTGGTTTTTTTTGTCCTCTCTGTGTATGTGGATGGGAATGGTATTACTGGTCCTGATAGTGAGGATAACCCAACTGGAAACTGGGCAGCTTTATCAAAGCTCAATTGCAGTCGTCATTTCCTCTGAACAAAATGTTCAGTACCACCCTGCTCCAGCCAAAATGCTCTTAGACCGATGGGGGTGAGTGATTTTAATCATTTATTACTATGCTAAGGTATTTTTTTTGAAAATTGACCCAATAAAAGGCAACTGAAGATAAACAGAAATAATTATTAATACCCAACTAGATTTTTCTGGCTCAGCTATGAGTTTTCTTTTGTTTCTGTTAATTATTTTGTTATAACAGAAATGTTGGTTGGAAAGGACCTGTTAAAATTTGTTCCACGTTTTCTCCCCTTCACCACTGTCGTACCCCTCTTAGAAGTACAGGGCCCAGGCATCGAAAGCACAATCAGAAGGTGCCCCAGTAGCTTTGGACTCCCCGGGCAGGCGGAGGATGTGGTTGTGTCTCCCTTCAGAGCCCTCTGCCCAAAGCAGTTGCTCTCCTGCTATTCTCGATCTCTAGCTGGTGATTTATGAAGGTGGTAATTAAGGAGATGTTTTTAGTAGGGTGGGAGGAGTATTGTTTATAACAAACTAACACTACTAATTTTTAAATTTTGGTCTGCTTTGCTGGTATGAGCCAGCTGAAACACTGTCAGCAGAGTGATCGCCTCTTGCTGGAGAGGGAATGTTCCTCCTGTTTGAATAGCAAATACATTTTACGTGGTAGTGTTACTGTCTCTTAAGGAACTAGGAGGAGGCAGCTCAGAAGATTTGCAATGTCTTACACTAAAACAGGGAGATTTTTATGAATTCAAAGTTCTGCACTGGAGCAATATCATTCAGACTTGTGTGTCTTTGGGCAAATTGTTGTGCCGTATATAATTAAAATTTTAACCTCTCTTTTTTTCTGTTATAACTAGGAAAATACTTTTCCATTTGTTGTAGAGTTCCATAATGAATGTTGTGTTTTGAAAAGCTGTGAAAGTCTCCCTGTAGAGGCTGAATTTCAGAAGTAGGGAGTTTTACCTAAAGAGAATGAAATGTTTCAGGAAAAACACAATAGTCTTCCTGTTACACTTCAGCAGATGTCTCAGGGCAAGTCATTTTATAAACCAACCAATGTGAGATGGATAAGTAGATAAATAATTGTTGCATACAAAACAGCTTCTGTTTCTTTTCCCTGAAGGGTTTCAGGCCTCTTATATGGGCTTATGCTATATTTCAACATGGACAAAAATAAGTCTGGCTTCTCTTTGAAACCTTTTCAAACTAGCCATCTGCTTTGCCAGTCATACTCAGATCTACACCAATATTTTTTCAGGGTAGGTGTAGCATATCAGTTAGAGTTTTTTAACTCTTTGCGGTTCTTCTAGTTTTATAAGTTGTTTTGTGGTATTTTTTTTTTTTAAAGAGAACATTTGGAAGAATTACATTTATGGCAAAAATTTGTGGCAAAACCAAAAGCAAGCCAAATTAAAAAAAATCCTGCAGTCCTAGCTCTGTGAAAGGTGAGATGTTGAGTATTAGTGACTGTGCTCTTTGATTTGAAACTTGTTGGTTTGTAAATGCTAGGTAGCTTGTGGAGGGGAGAGGGAGAGGAGGAAAAAAAAAAAAAACCTCGTAATTATTTTTTGTGGCCTAATGCTCTCACAAAATGGACTTGTCAGCTGTAATTGTGAGGATACAATGGCAAGAATTTGTGTTCTCTGAATATTAATGAAATATTGTTTGAAGCTCTTGAAAAATATGTTTGAAATTGTGTTGGAAGATGATTTGGCTGGCTCCTTGACCGCTGATAACCATGCAGTGTCAAAGAGCATAGTCTGTTTTGCTGCTGGAGTGTTTTTTGTGGGAGGGAAGATACTCTTTTAATTTATTAAAAGACAACTGCTAACGGTGATGTCAATATTGAGACATCCAGGTCTTAACACTGTGTAATGAAATTTAGCTCTTCAGTATTTTAAGTCTGGAGATGTGGACAACTTAATGTTGAGGGGTAGATGCTTAGGACCAGGATAATGTTCCTCTTTAATGAGTATGAATCAATACTCAATGGGAGAAATCTGCTCTGGCTTTTGAGGATGCTGGAAGCATGAATTTTTCTGATTGCTGGTGTCCTCCCATATCCAAGTGTCAGAGTAGAGCAAGACTGACAGAGCAGAATCAGGATGGCGTGAGCAGATCTGACCATTGGGAGGGTTTTACCTGTGATTTGGTTCCGGCCACAGCAGGCAAACAGAAGGGGAAATAAAGCCTTGCTTTATTTCACACCTTGCTGTGAGCAGGGCAGTGGGCATTTAAGGTGGCTGTGCAGGTGGGCATCGAAGATTTATTAAACATTGGTGCAGAAACATCACTTACGTGGAAATGTTACTTCATACCAAGTAGCAAAATAAACCCACTTCTGTAAGTAGTTCTAAGTAAAGGCAGGCATCATCTGCATGTGTCAAAAATTTGCCTGCTTTCCCCTCTATGAGTTTTGAATATTGTGGTTTTTGTTTTACAAACCTAGGCTGTGGCTAGTTGAACCTGTTAAAGACAACTGAGAAAGGAGGAAAAAAACCCTGAAGGTTTCAAGCAGTAGTAGATCATCAGCTTATTGCTAGATTATTTTTAGAGAAATAACCAAGATGTTCAGGAGCCCAAAGGCATTTGGCATCTCATCTTGCTCCACCTCTTGCACCTGAAGGTGGCATCTGGGCATCCTGCTAGCACAGCCTGTCTCATATGCTATTTCTTTCTTGTGTCATCACTGAAGAGTTTAGAGAGCTGGTGTGTGGATTTAAGTTGTAGGAAGCGCTGACATTCCCGTGCAGCTGCTGCCATTGCAGAGCCCAGGTCTCATTCTATGCCAGCGCTTTCACATGACAGTTCATCTCTGCTGTAGTACTCAAGTATTAAGCTGCTTGTCATCAGGGAACTGTAGGTTGGGAAGCTGGAGGTCAAATCACTATTGAAATACTAAAAATAGAGGAAAATAATGTGGTTTATTAAGGAAATGCTGCTGTGACCGGAAGTGTATGTTGCAATATGAAATTGGAAAATGTGGTTATGCCTTTTGGAGAGAAAATGAAGCACATTTGAAAAGGGTAACCCGCTTCCAAAAACCAAGAGGTTAACTTTGAAGGTTATAGCAATGTCCAGAAGTTACACCTGAGGTGAGGTCAAGACTACAGGGATAGGTGCTGCATATAGCTATAGTAAGGAGACACAGCAGACGACGTGTATGAGAAAGGAAGCTTTATTTCCTTGCTCCTGGTCCTTACTAGTGGGAGATCTCCACTAGAGATGTCCAGCAATCTGCCCAGGATCAGCGGCAAAGCTGGAAGTTGAATCCAGGTTTTGGTTCCCAGTCAAATGCCTAAACCATAAAACTGTGATCTCAGATCACTTCTGACATGAGAATGATGGGACCAGGGTGGAAGAGTTCAGCTGATTTAGGAGCCAGGCTGAATTAAAATGTCAATCTTCTTGATATTGATCATTATTTGGAAAAGAGGAAAAAAAATAAAGGGAACATTTATTTTGTTTAAGGTTAGGAATTTCTTCAGCTGTATCTTGCCTGTCCCTTTTTGGCTGCAGTTCAAGGAAGGACTGAATACTTCTGATAAGGATAAGATGGTGTGGTTCAGTACTCCTGGCAAAAGAGTATTCCTTTTCCCATCCGTACATTTCTATTACTTCCCTTGCACCGTCTCTGGCACTTGCCTCACCCCTTTGTTGGGGCAATTCAGGTTCCTGGAAGGTTTCTGTTGACACTGTAAAGCATCCAGGGAGGCCTGGAGTCAGAGCAGGGAAGAGGGAGTTAAGAGCAGGACTGCCCCTTTTTGGCTGTAGTGAGCTGCTGTATAGCGGGATTTGTAGAACTTGGCTGTATCCCACATCTCCAACACTTAGGACCTTCCCTGTTTTCTCCCTCTGCCCCCATTTGCTTTCTGCTTTGGTCTCCTGCTGTTTCCTTTGCTGCTCTCAACTGGTTTGCCAGTCTAGATTAGCCATGGTTTGGTTTGCCTAGAACCCTCCTAAAAGCTCATTTCTGCCCTGTTACCTGGGGAGAGGGTGAAAGAAAGGATATCATCTTGACCAAACCGAGATGTGTGCTGTTCTGCGGAGTATCAGCACCGGCTCCATGCTTCCTTCCATTTCTCTGTAGCAGCCTCAGCAGATGTCTTGGCAGTGGTGTGTGTGCCTAGGGTTTGTTTGGCCCAACCACTTGAGAACCCTGGAAGAGAGAACTGAACTGAGACCTTCCAAGTTTCTTGCTGGCGTTTCCACTAGAACCTCCTTCCCTTCCTCGGGGTTTGACTTACTGTGGTTGCTGTGCTGTTGTTTTCTTGTGAAGGATTTACCAATGGCAGTGTAGATTTCTCTGCTGTGCTTGTAAATTTACTGTAGGTGGATGACAAATCTCTTCAAGGCATCAGTGCTGTACAGTGGCAGTAATCAATAGCTTTGAGGCCATGGGCGTGAGCCCCACATCCGCTCTGATCACCAAGCAACTTCCCAGTGATAATGGCTTTCAGTTGGAATTTGCTTGACCCACAATTGAACCGATGACCTAGAGGTGAAAGGCTCAGTCAAGTTGCTCACCATCCAAACCATCCCCGTCTTTCAAGCTGTTGATTACTGAAACTGTTCAATTTCTTCAGGTATCTTCTGTGTCACGTGTAGATAATTGGGAATGTTGCACGAAACTATGGAGCTTGCTGGCTCATCCTGCTTGCTCACAGTTAGGTGAGGTAGTCTGTTACTATTGAGAGACATCAAAAAAACGTCATTTAAGCTATTAATAACGATGCATCTGCAGATTCCTCAAGGGTAATTGTGCATTGGTGCATTTATCAAATGATGTGAAAATTTGTGTACCTGAGAATTCAGTCAGTCTCTGTAGTCTTTATGCATTAAATAATCTTATGAAATGGAATGACTTCATTTCTAACCTTGTCTTAATATGTGTGTGTTTAGTCTAATTTTACAGGTATTGCTGTATTCTTAGCTGTAACTGCTACTTGAAAAGGTCAATGTTTTATGAGTAATATTATGGTTATTCATATGTATCATAAAATAGGATGCAAGATTCAAATTTTTACTTCCTGCAAATATATAAACCTAAGGGAACTCTGCTGGCTTCTGTTGAAGTTTGCAGTGATTTAGCAGATCGTGTCTTGCTTTACAGGGTATATTTAAATAAATTCTGTTATTGTGGTGTTTATATCTGGTACTAGAAGGGATAGAGAACAAAGGAGCAGTATTTCTTTGTCAGTCATGCATGTCGCCCTAATACTTTTGCTTTCTGTCTCTCTGTTATTTATGCAGTATTTAACTTGACCAACAATGTGGATTTGGAGAACACCAAAAGGAAAATGGAGCTGTACCAGAAGGATAACAAAGAAGTCATTCAGAAAAATAAGATAAAACTGGTTAGTTTACTTCTCTCTCCTACAATTTTTATTCATTAGTTAAAGGATTAAAGGATTTTTGAAATGGAATACTTTCTGTAATGTCTTAAAAACAAGTCAAAGTTGAAGGCACTATGTAGATTTCACATGTATTCAAAAACTGTAATAGGCTCAAGTCCTGCGATACTGATCTTTAGTGCTCTGTAAAGAGATTAAATTCATAGTTGAAATGTAGTTATGCCTTAGTTTGGGAGGGTTTGAGGAGAGGGACAGGCAGTAAAGTCTGCATCTAATACATCACCACCGCATGCGTGCTGGCATTGTCGTTAGACAATATCCAGGAGAGACCAAGTTCATTCCTGTACCAGGACAATCGTTCCTTTCTCATCTGAAGGAAAAAAGGAAACCAGACACAGACATTATGAAGCTCCCGGGAGAGAGCTGTAGAATTGAGGGAAAGCACAGGTCTGGCTTATGCAAAATTTAAAATGAAAGATGTTGAAACAAACATTAAAACCTTTGTTCAAGAGCTGATAACAATAACATCAGAGGTATTGTATACATGATCTGTATGCAGAGCACATGGTTCTTTGAAGATTCATTCATTAAAATACGGCTCTGATATCATTTTGTTCTTTAAAAATAAACTTGCAAGCATTTCTTTCTGTAAGAAAAGTTTAATCTGTTAAATATTTTTTCACTATAAAAATACACATTGTTATCGGTTCTTGGAGGAAAATGCCTGCCCAGAGTGTGACATAACAAGGTTTTGTGTTTGTATTCCAGTTGCACTAAGGACTTGCTTTCAAATCAGTAGGGGTGAAATCCTCACTCCCGTGAAGTCTGTGGCAAAACTCCCAGTGATTTCTTTAGCTCTAGGATTTCACAGGAGGAGATCGGAATCTGAAAAATGTTTGTTTGAACCTCTTCTTTTTAAAGGCAAGGAAATTTCCCTAGGGGTCCATCTCTGATCTGTTATCCTGTCTCTGACACTCTACAATATCCCATGCTTCAGAGCTTGAAGAGACCTGCCAAACTTCGGCTGCGCGTCCTTTTTTACAGTGTAGGTGCAACCTCTGGGGTCACCATGAGGATGGTGTGCTTTGCCTGGAGCCCACCTCCCTGTCCTGTACGTGACTCGTGCACTAGCTGTGCCCTCGTGTCAAGCAGCACAGTAATAGTCTGTATCCACCCAACGCCCTGGGCCTCCTGCTTTCTGTACTCTACGGTCTTGCCGTGCTGGAGGCTGGCTGGTGGAAGCCAGGCAAGCCTGCGTGAACCCAGGCTTACTGGAGATCTGGAGACATTTCTTTGTTTTATTTCTTTTTCAACGTTTGAACATGAGCCAGCAGTGTGCCCAAGCAGCCAAGAAAGCCAGCGACATCCTGGCTTGTATCAGCAATAGTGTGGCCAGCAGGAGCAGGCAGCGATTGTCCCCCTGTGCTCAGCACTGGTGAGGCCACACCTTGAGTACTGTGTCCAGTTTTGGGCCTCTCACTTCAAGAAGGATGTTGAGGTGCTGGAGCGGGTTCAGCGAAGGGGAATGAAGCTGGTGAAGGGTTTGGAGAACTTGTCCTATGAGGAGCGGCTGAAGGAGCTGGGACTGTTTAGTCTGGAGAAGAGGAGGCTCGGGGGGACCTTATTGCTCTCTACAACTACCTGAAAGGAAGTAGTAGGGAGGTGGGGGTTGGTTTCTTCTCCCATATTAAGAATGACAGGATGAGGGGGAATGGCCTCAAGTTGCGCCAGGGGAAATTGAGGTTAGATGTCAGGAAAAACATCTTTACAGAGAGGGTTATTAAGCATTGGAACAGGCTGCCCAGGAAGGTGGTGGAGTCCCCATCCCTGGAGGTGTTTAAAAACCGTGTGGATTTGGTGCTGAGGGACATGGTTTAGGGACCCTGGCAGTGCAGGGTGAATGGTTGGACTCGATGATCTTTAAGGTCTCTTCCAACCAGATGATTCTATGATTTGAAACATTCAACATTTCTTTTTCAATAATTGAGACACAATAATAGACTTGTTGTAGTTGCTGTTACAAAAACTGCCTGATCTTGGCCATAAATTTACCCTCTCCGAAAAGCTGAAAGGGTGCTTTCCGTCTCTAGGTTTTTTTGGCAGGTTTTGGAATGGCTTTACTCTAAATGGTAAAAGGCGTCCTGAAATTCCTAGGACCAGTCATAGTCCCTTCATTCTTGGACTGACATATTCTTTGTGTTCACTGTAATGGTTTGCTCCTGAGGAATATAGATATTCCCTGTCCCTATTCATGTTTTTGGTACCCTTTGCCTGATCCAGTTCAAATTTGTTTGGCAACCAGAAGGGACCAGAATTGAACACGGTGTTATAGCTGAGATCTGTAACAGCCTGTTATAAAAGAACACTTTTTTTCCCATCTCTTCTGGAAATATGTTGATGTGGTCCTAAAACTGTTCTTCCCTTGTAGCACTGGCATATAGGAGCTTCAAAATCAGCAGTGGTCAAGTAGCGCATCGTGTTTCCTCGTCTTTAGTTTCTAACTGATGAATTAGTGTCTCCAAATCTGTGGCCTTGTGAGTTATTTTGATCTCACTTCTACTTCTGTCCTCATGAGTGTGTCATTCTTTCTTACAAACCAAGTTACCAAACAGTCACCTCAGGATTCAAATAACTGCTTGTTCTGTCAGTACAAGCCATATATTTCATCTTCGTAGCCTGTTCCTAATGACTTTGCTGCTTATGTACTAACCCATCTGTTACAACTGTGCGTTTGATGCAGGATTGTGCAGAGAAAAAGTTAAATTGGACAGGTTTGGACAAAATGTGAGGAACTCTTGGAGGAGGAGTTCTTGTTCTTAAAATTGTTACATATATATATATTTTTACATACTTCTAATATATATAAAGCCTTGCACTTTGTGTGGACTACAGTTTTCCCAACATGCCTTCTTCCTTAAATGTCTGCTATTCTCCAGTCACGGGGTGACCGTCACTAGGTGTTTTCATTTCACTTGCTGCTTTGTTCAGTCTTGAACTTGTCTGAACTCTGTAATGTGAATATCATAGAATGACAGAATGATTTGGGCTGGGTTGGAAGAGACCTTTAAAGTTCACCCAGTCCAACCCCACCGCAGTGAGCAGGGGCATCAACTAGAGCAGGTTGCTCAGAGCTCTGTCCAACATGACCTGGAATATTTCCAGGGATGGGGCTTCTACCACCTCTCTGAGTAACCTGGACCAGGGTCTTACCACCCTCAGCATTAAAGACTTCTTCCTTCTCTTTCATCTGAATCTCCCTCTTTTAGTTAAAACTATCACCCCTTGTCCTGTCGCAGCAGGCCTTACTAAAAAGCCTGTCCCCACTTTTCGGATAGGCTACACTAAGGTCTCCCTGGAGCCCTGAATTCTCCAGGCTGAGTACCCCCAATTCTCTCCCCTGTCCTCACAGCAGAGGGTTCCAGCCTTCGGATCACTTTTGCGGCCTCCTCTGGCCCCGCTCCACCAGGTCCGTGTCTCTCCTGACTGTTCTGAGGACCCCGGAGGTGGACCTAGCACTGCAGGTGGGGTCTCAGCAGATCCCCTCCCTTGACCTGTTGGCTCCACGGCTTTTGGAGCAGCCCAGGATATGGTTGGCTTTCTGGGCTGAGATGCGTTTAAGTTTTCTTGATTGTCCTTTCTTGAATGTGGCGAGACATTATTACATTTTCCTTGTTTCTTCTTGAGTTTTTACTCCAGGCTTCACCGTAATCATATGTATTTTTTCAGATGCTGGGTCTCTGTCTAGATTATCTTTAAGCTTGAGAGAACCTTTAACTGCCCATTGAACTCGCCTCTCCTGTTTTACGGTTTCCTTTGGTCTTCCTTTCAGAAAGAATTTGACGTGACTTGTGATAATTCTTCCTTTTTCCTGCAGTCTGATCTGGTTTTGGTTTGTATATCAGTTTACTTATTTCTGACTATAATTTTTCTGGCCTGGTTCTTTGGACTAGGTCTGTCAGCACTTCCCAACGAGTTTTTCTCCTTCAGTACAAATTCCAGGCAGTCTATTTAGGCATAAATGTCGAAGACACTTGGAATGTCTCAAAGACCCTGCATTCTTCAGTTCTTTTGACTGATGAACTAACTGGATCCCTTAATTCTCAGAAAAAACTGTAATTAACAGCTTGGGCGTGTTCTTGTTTGCTTGTTTGTTTCCACTAAATACAAAGAGAATCCAGTTTCAGGTGGTTACTGGTTGGTAACCAGCTTTTACCAGTTACGAGTGAAAGCAGCTTCTGTTGGCTCAGTGGCAGGTGATGAGATTTGTCAGCGCTTGCATCCAGGAGTAACCGGGCCTCGCTGGGACTCATGGCTTGATTTGGGAGCGGGTTGTTTTTCAGCATATTCTGGCCTGTATCGGAGCTATGCTTTATGATGTAACCTTATGATAAGAACAAATTTTACTAAGCTCTTGGCTGCAATCATGTTTTGCTGAAACTGCTTCATAAATCATCCATTTAAGTTTTATAAAATGTTCTTTATCTCTGATGTTTTTACTGAATCTCCCTTTGCTTTAGTACCTTTGGTGGGGAAGACTTAGAAAATGTTTCCTATATGTTTTGTCCTATATCTTCTTACAACCAAATTGAAATTCTTTTGACTCCCTCATTGTATAATATTGTTTAATCCTTTTATTTTCCCCTGTCTCTGAGCCCTCCTTTTTTTTTTCCATTTTATGGTGATATTTAAATGTAGATTGCTTAATAGTTTGCAAGTTAAAAAAGACTTCTCAAGAAGTAAATCTGGGAAGAAAACCTCATGGCTTTGTATTAATCTCTTTTCATCTCGTGTCACACAACTGCAATCCAAGTTATAGGAAATTCCTCATTTTCTGGGAATGTGACGTTTTTACAGTACACGCTTAAATATGTTTTAGCCTAAACTATTAAAATACTCAGATTTGTAGTTTCCTTTTCTTCTGCACCAGTGACAAGCAGACAGTGTACTTTGCGCAGAAGATGCAGCTGATTGGGGGGGTGATCAGGAACAGTATTGTGGGATTATATTTTCGGTTACTCCACTTCATCCCTTCAGAAGTAGAATGTGTGGGAGCAAAATGGGGCTCATTTTAGAGAGAAAGTGTAAGGAAACCCCATTGTCATCCTCTAACATTTAAAGAGTCAAGATCCATGTGGTTACTTCCTACTGTGGAGAGCAGCAAAGAAAAAAATTGTAACTTTGCACTGGACAGAAGGAAGTAGAATCATCATCCACAATTACCTTAAAATTCTACCTGAAATCCTACATTAAAAGGTAGAATTTGGCCGCTTTGCCGTGGCTTGATCTGTCCTAGGTTCTTTGGTGGGAAGTAAAGTTGTGAGGGAGCTCTGTCCAGCCAAGGAGGAGGATTGCTGTGAGTTGATTTCTGATTTCCATTTCAGACCCGGGAGCAGGAAGAGCTAGAGGAGGCTTTAGAGGTAGAGCGACAGGAGAGTGAACAAAGGCGACTGCTCATCCAGAAAGAAGAACAACTACAACAGATGTTAAAAAGGAAGAATAAGCAGGCACTGCTGGATGATCTGGTGAGTAACTAAACCAGAAGCTTTGAGTGCTCAGTACCAGAGCAAACAGCAAGTACATTGACATTCATCTCTGCCATGATTAATGGTGGGGAATTAACACATCTGTCCATCTGCTTGTCCCTGTCTTGCGTGTTTTGTCTTACTGTTCTCTTGCCCATTATTTGTTTCAGTGTCTTGTTTTGATAAGCTAAGGGCTGGAAGAAGAGTGCTTCTGGGATTCATGGACTTAACTGGGCTCATTGTTCAGAATGTCCCGTGCTGGTTAGAAATTAGTTCTAGGAAAACATCCTTGGCTGTTTCAACACAAGATTAGTCCTGGGTAAGATTCTAGCGCAGAAAAATGCAGGGGTTTTTTGATATTTGAAGAAGGCTCTTTTCCTGGTTCTACCTGTGTAGATTTTTTTTGTTGTTGTTGTTGTTCGTTTGTTTTCCTAGTGAGCTTCAACTGAAAGTCTTTTCCTGTTGGTATTTGACGTGTGGAGGTGTATTTCAGAAGTCGCTTTAGTGAGTCCAGTCACTCTGCCAGTTTACTTACTAGCTGACATTTGATTGCATGTCTGAAAAAGAGCCACCGTAAAAGTCTTGATTCAATTCACTGACGATATCAAAGTCACAGGCTATGCCTGTGATCAAGGGTGTCTCCCATTAACATAGCTGCTGTGGTGGCTACTCCACCTTGACCTGATGTATGACGGGTGAGGTTCTGTCGTGTCTGAGACCCTATAATTGCCTGTTTGTTTTGCCCTCAGCTGGTGCCAGTTGGTGCATGGTTGATGAGGGAATTTGTGAGGGGGTGGCGAGCAGCTGCCAAGTTGGTTCTGCCATAACGTGAAGTCTTACCACCGCTGGCTTGTTCAGCAGTCCTGAATAGTGGCTGGTAACCTGGTGTGTGTGTTGAAGCAAAAGGGAAATCAGCAGCTACTTTGTGATCTTGGCCACCTCTGTAAGGGTGACATGGTGGAGGATAGGGGACAGTAGCATCATGAGTTATTTGAGCATTAGTCAACCCTCTTTGAGTCAGAGCACCTAAATGATAGGTGGTTCCTTTGTATTCAAAACTACCGAAAGAAGAAGATTTCTTGCCTTGAGTCTATGATGTTCTCTCACTGCAGACTTTTTGTGTAGGAGTTGCTCCTTCTGAGGTGACCGAGGCTTGGATTCATTTGTTGAGGGGTGTGTAGGCAACTGTAGAAAAACTCAGGCTGCTTCTGGAAATGGCGTTAATCTTGTCTTTGTCTGAATTTACCACTGATTCTGCATCTGAAATGCAATGATGATGTGCGGGCATAGAGAAGCTTAATAAATGTGTTACTTGAAGATTCACATCTCAATTTTTTTAATACATGAGTGTGCACAGACGTGCATGCACACATATTCACATGCTCTAGCACCTTGAGAGCAGTCAGTGTGTAACCTTGAAGGAAATCAGAAAAAAGACAACTGTGTACATGCATACATGTGTGCAGCTGTGTCAGGGCGGTTTAAAGCTACTTGGCAGGTTTAAATTTCTCTTTCAGTTTTCCTCATATTAATAGAGCATTAATTCCTGCTTTTCCTGGAAACGTAGAGTTCTTCCTCGAACCAGAGCAGAAGGCACTGACATGGAGGGAGCATCAATGTGCAGTTCAGGAGCGTCAAAGCCTCCCGAAGAGCTACCTTTTTCTAAGCCGGGGTCTTGGCAACCCGTCATTGGTTTTGCTGAAAGTAGCTGGTGTTTTGTTTTTCGTAGACAAAAGCAGAGATGAGTGGAATGGTTCTTTGAAAATCCCTCAAGTCTTTACCTTTGCATCCAGCAGTCTCTTTTCGCTTTGGAAGTAGAAGTGGTTACAATCCACACAAGTAGGAATAGTTTGAGTAGTGAATCTAGTCATAAAAACTTGACTATGACCTTGAATTTTGTCAAAATCCCTCTTCTGAGCCATTTAATTTTGAACTGGTTTCTGACTTATTTCAATCCTGTTCTAAAACACACTCAACTTACTAGAGACCAGTGGTGGTGGGGGGTATGTGTGAGGTGGTTTGGGTTTTTTGTATGTTTTTGTTTGTTTGTTTGTTTTTCCCCATCCAGCAGTTGGTTTTACTGGACACCTACTTCACCAGATGGCTTGCGGAAAGAATGGTTATAAATAATCCTTAAAACATGACCAAATTAAGTAGTTTTAACTGTGATTGCATATGTATTGCTATTAAAACATACCTTAATATTCTAAAAACAACATAAGGATGATTTTAAAGGCTGAGGGAGGAAACTGGGCAATTTTAATTTGTGTCTCTGTTTACGAAGGGGCGCTGTCAACATAAATTTGAGCCAAAACTTGTTTTGTAATGTTAAAGGTTTATAAAACCAGCACTGAAGTGTTTGTATAGCGACTTACAAAGTCTCTGAAAAAACAGCAGTTGTTAAACAAATAAACATTTCCTAGGGTCTCTGAAATCTCTCCAATGCTGTGCTGCAAATCTGAAAATTAAGCTGATCAGAAGTGAAATGTAATTGAGAAATGCAGCAAAAGCCAAGCATAAGCAGTAGCAATGTGAGGAATTGCATTAAAGAAAAAAAATCTTATATCTATGGTTGCTGGTACTATGCTGAAACAACAAGGATTAAGTTCTGGCTACAGATATGCCAGTGGCAAAACTACCGACTCGGCAGGATTGGGAGTGCGGGGGAAGTGGGAAGCCGACATTCCACCCATTGGTTTTGAATTGTCTCTTTCGGATGCATCACTTGGCGTTGGGAACCTGCAGCCCGTGTGACCTGGGTCATTTTTTCCAAGATTCCTCCCCATATTGGGCAGCAAGAGAAAATTTAAGTTAAATTTTTTTGTGTGGTGCAGGTAGAGGCGTTGGGTCTTTTCAAAGAAGAGAATTTTACCTTCTGGTGCTTAAATGAGGGGGTTCATAGTTTCTTATATGTATTATTTATGGGATTGTCGTATTGAGTAAAGGTCTCAGTCGTTTACAAAAGTATGAAAATACTGTCCCATCTTCAAAGACCTTATGGTTTGGATAGTCCAGAGGCAGGGTAAAAGGCACAGAAGCGTTTGGTATTTAAGATGTGGTGTGGCAGCTCCGGTTCCTGGTCAGCCTGGGGAGCGCAGTGGCTCATGCAGAAAGGACTGGACCTGGGGCCGAGGTGCCATCAACCTGTCCTCTGCTGAGAGCAAGACGGGGAATGGCAGTGTCACTTGCTGGAGAGGAGCTCTGAAGGCTACTGGAAGAGCAATCAGGTGCTTTGCCTGGGCTGTTGCCTATTTTTCCTATTTTTCTCCTCCCAGTGCTAAATTAGGCACATAATATATATTTTTGTAAGTGACCTTTTTCACAATAAAACCTCTTACTTCTAAAGCACGACACCTTGTTGTAATTTAGACTTGTAGACTCCATTGCAATTGTACATGTTACTGGAAGAGTTGTCTGGTTTGTGTTGGGTGTGGGTTTGTTTTTTTTTTTTAACCTTCTGGACTTGGCTAATTTGGGGTCAGTAAAATATTAAATCACTTCCTTTAGTACTGTATAAACTCTGTCACCTGTATGCAGAGGATTGTAGATTTGCTCTTAGATGTCTTCTGTGGTCAAGTGCCCAAACGGCATTGCAGCACCTGGTGAAGGGGCAGGTTTTCCCTGGGCTGCGGCATAGCTTGGAGTCAAGCAAAGGACAAGGTGCTTTAAAGACATCAAGCATCACCACTTCCACCAGAAGCTCAGGGCTCTTGAGACAAGTCTTTCAGAAAAGTTTGCATATAACAAGCTTTGTTTGTACTGTTAGACAGTTCGTTTTCCCATACGGAAAACTGCGAGTATGGATAAAGGTTGACAGGATCGGATCCTTCACGTGTGTTAATAGTTAACAGAAGGGCTGTGTGCCTATTCAGAGGACAATCAATCACAGGCATGATGGCTTGCTGGCACAGCCTGGGTTTCCCACAGTTGTATAATCTGGTTACTGGTCATTGTGTGAACTCTTGAGAAGTTGGTACAAAAATTGGCTTCCTTTAGTTATTGTATTAGAAATGCAGTGAACGTTTAAGGAACATGAGAGGGGAAAAGACACCGTGGCATTACAAACTTCCAGCTTCTTACCCTGAACTAAGTCAAAAATCACAGTCCAGTTTATTAAAGTTTGTTTGGTTTTGTGAGTAACAAATATGGTTCATAGTTCAGTATTTGCTGGGTTCTGTGAAACAGAAGTGTAAGTGACGTTTGAGGGCCTTGGGAATATAATGTGACGCTGGAGCAGTCCAAGAAGAGTCCGTCCGAACCACTTCCCTGCTCTTCACGGCCATTCTAGCTAGGAAGTCGCCAAGATTTCAGTGTGTCTGTGGACAGTCACTTTAGTTTATTAGAAAATCACTTGACCAATAATTTTTTGACTCTCTGAAGAATGCAGTTACGTATATGTGTGTTAATAGTTGTTCTGTTCTGAGAGCTTAAGTAGTTCATTTGCTTAACTATTCATTTTACTACTTTATATATGATTTTCTTTTTAAATTGGCTGACTCCCCTAAAAATAAGTTGGTGAAGGAGAAAATAAATATGCTGTTGGTTGCACTTACAATAGTGCCATTGTGCAAAGCACAGCAAGGATCGTTTCCAAACGGCCTCAGGTGAAATCTAATGGGAAACAATTTCAAACTGGTCTGAGCTCATTGGTTGAAAGAATGTGTCTTAGATAAACATCTGATCCAAGTTATACTACTTCGTATTATTCCTTCTCTGATTAAGTTCTAATTTTTTTTTTAATTTTAATAAATACAGTTGCTTTGGCCAGTTGGAATAAGGAGCCTGTTATATTGTCTTTAATGTGGATTCTATAAAAATGCTTGTTTGTAGGTTAATCTGATTTATGGGGCTGCTGCAGCTTTTTCTTATTACTGAAAATGATCGTTTTCTATAAACTGTTTCTCGTAGAGAGGTTCCTTAGCATTGCGCTGCTCCGCTAGTGGTGGCCTTGCAGATACAGCTTGCAGTTTTGAAGACTACAAAGTGTTAATTAATATTTATTTTGATTTAGCATTCAAATCTGTTCCTCATGTTTACAGGAGAGCTCCAGTCTTCCTGCTTCACTGCTTTTAGCTCAGCATAAGGACAGATCTACTCAGCTAGAAATGCAACTGGAAAAACCCAAGCCTGTCAAACCAGTCACGTTTTCCACTGGCATCAAAATGGTAAGACTTGCTTGTTTCTTTTTTTAAGCCTTTCAAAAGACCAAGGATTTTCTTGTAGGATATGTAGAGGTTATTTGTACCTAAGTTGCATATTCTATGAAATATACTATTCTCTTCTAATTAAGTAATTGAGAATTAATTGAAGAATTTAATCATCTGCTACTTGGAATATATTAAATATTTTCATTGCTTGGTTGTCAAAAACAAAGCTATGCCCGTTTCCCTGCAAAGTTGTGGTGTTCTTGAATTATTTTTGTCTCATTTGTGTACAAATTCTAGAAGCTGAAATTCTGGACGTTCAGGAAATGCTGCATGTTCTTCACATTTGCTTGAAGTACCAGAATAATCTGAGTGTGAGACAGGCAATTCAGAAAACGATGCCGAATGGTTGAGGATGCTAATTTCATTGTTATGGATTCTAGGCAGCAACAAATATTTTTGCAAATGTGTTACTGCTGCAGTGACTGCTAAA